>NW_026288451.1:0-7123 GCF_023373465.1 Oncorhynchus keta
CTTCTACTCTGTTTATAATAATATCTTCGTCTTCTACTCTGTTTATAATAATATCTTCTTCTTCTACTTAGTTTATAATAAAAATAATATCTTCTTCTTCTACTCTGTTTATAATAATATCTTCTTCTACTCTGTTTATAATAATAATAATATATTCTTCTTCTACTCTGTTTATAATAATAATAATATCTTCTTCTTCTACTCTGTTTATAATAATATCCTCTTCTTCTTCTACTCTGTTTATAATAATATCCTCTTCTTCGTCGTCTCTGTTTATAATAATATCCTCTTCTTCTTCTGCTCTGTTTATAATAATAATATCTTCTTCTTCTTCTACTCTGTTTATAATAATATCCTCTTCTTCTACTCTGTTTATAATAATATCCTCTTCTTCTTCATCTACTCTGTTTATAATAATATCCTCTACTTCTTCATCTACTCTGTTTATAATAATATCCTCTTCTTCTTCTACTCTGTTTATAATAATATCCTCTTCTACTCTGTTTATAATAATATCCTCTTCTACTCTGTTTATAATAATATCCTCTTCTTCTACTCTGTTTATAATAATATCCTCTTCTTCTTCTACTCTGTTTATAATAATATCCTCTTCTACTCTGTTTATAATAATATCCTCTTCTTCTTCTACTCTGTTTATAATAATATCCTCTTCTTCTACTCTGTTTATAATAATATCCTCTTCTTCTTCTACTCAGTTTATAATAATATCCTCTTCTTCTTCTACTCTGTTTATAATAATATCCTCTTCTTCTTCTACTCTGTTTATAATAATATCCTCTTCTACTCTGTTTATAATAATATCCTCTTCTTCTTCTACTCTGTTTATAATAATATCCTCTTCTACTCTGTTTATAATAATATCCTCTTCTTCTTCTACTCTGTTTATAATAATATCCTCTTCTTCTTCTTCTACTCTGTTTATAATAATATCCTCTTCTTCTTCTTCTACTCTGTTTATAATAATATCCTCTTCTTCTTCTACTCTGTTTATAATAATATCCTATTCTTCTTCTACTCTGTTTATAATAATATCCTCTTCTTCTTCTTCTACTCTGTTTATAATAATATCCTCTTCTTCTTCTACTCTGTTTATAATAATATCCTCTTCTTCTTCTACTCTGTTTATAATAATATCCTCTTCTTCTTCTACTCTGTTTATAATAATATCCTCTTCTTCTTCTACTCTGTTTATAATAATATCCTCTTCTTCTTCTACTCTGTTTATAATAATATCCTCTTCTTCTACTCTGTTTATAATAATATCCTCTTCTTCTTCTACTCTGTTTATAATAATATCCTCTTCTTCTTCTACTCTTTTATAATAATATCCTCTTCTTCTTCTACTCTGTTTAATAATATCCTCTTCTTCTTCTACTCTGTTTATAATAATATCCTCTTCTTCTTCTACTCTGTTTATAATAATATCCTCTTCTACTCTGTTTATAATAATATCCTCTTCTTCTTCTACTCTGTTTATAATAATATCCTCTTCTTCTTCTACTACTCTGTTTATAATAATATCCTCTTCTTCTTCTACTCTGTTTATAATAATATCCTCTTCTTCTTCTACTCTGTTTATAATAATATCCTCTTCTTCTTCTTCTACTCTGTTTATAATAATATCCTCTTCTTCTTCTACTCTGTTTATAATAATATCCTCTTCTTCTTCTACTCTGTTTATAATAATATCCTCTTCTTCTTCTACTCTGTTTATAATAATATCCTCTTCTTCTTCTACTATGTTTATAATAATATCCTCTTCTTCTTCATCTACTCTGTTTATAATAATATCCTCTTCTTCTTCTACTCTGTTTATAATAATATCCTCTTCTACTCTGTTTATAATAATATCCTCTTCTTCTTCTACTCTGTTTATAATAATATCCTCTTCTTCTTCTTCTACTCTGTTTATAATAATATCCTCTTCTTCTTCTACTCTGTTTATAATAATATCCTCTTCTTCTTCTACTCTGTTTATAATAATATCCTCTTCTTCTTCTACTCTGTTTATAATAATATCCTCTTCTTCTTCTTCTACTTTGTTTATAATAATATCCTCTTCTTCTTCTACTCTGTTTTATAATAATATCCTCTTCTACTCTGTTTATAATAATATCCCTTCTTCTACTCTGTTTCTAATAATATCCTCTTCTTCTTCTACTCTGTTTATAATAATATCCTCTTCTACTCTGTTTATAATAATATCCTCTTCTTCTTCTACTCTGTTTATAATAATATCCTTCTACTCTGACATAATAATATCCTCTTCTTCTTCTACTCTGTTTATAATAATATCCTCTTCTTCTACTCTGTTTATAATAATATCCTCTTCTTCTTCTACTCTGTTTTATAATAATATCCTCTTCTTCTTCTACTCTGTTTATAAATAATATCCTCTTCTTCCTTCTTCTACTACTCTGTTTATAATAATATCCTCTTCTTCTACTCTGTTTATAATAATATCCTCTTCTTCTTCTTCAACTCTGTTTATAATAATATCCTCTTCTTCTACTCTGTTTATAATAATATCCTCTTCTTCTTCTACTCTGTTTATAATATGTCCTCTTCTTCTTCTACTCTGTTTATAATAATATCCTCTTCTACTCTGTTTATAATAATATCCTCTTCTTCTTCTGCTCTATTTATAATAATATCCTCTTCTTCTTCTTCTCTGTTTATAATAATATCCTCTTCTTCTTCTCTGTTTATAATAATATCCTCTTCTTCTTCTGTCTATTTTATAATAATATCCTCTTCTACTCTGTTTATATTAATATCCTCTTCTTCTCTGTTTATAATAATATCCTCTTATTCTTCTACTCTGTTTTAATAATATCCTCTTCTACTCTGTTTATAATAATATCCTCTTCTTCTTCTACTCTGTTTATAATAATATCCTCTTCTACTCTGTTTATAATAATATCCTCTTCTTCTTCTACTCTGTTTATAATAATATCCTCTTCTTCTACTCTGTTTATAATAATATCCTCTTCTTCTTCTTCTACTCTGTTTATAATAATATCCTCTTCTTCTTCTACTCTGTTTATAATAATATCCTCTTCTTCTTCTACTCTGTTTATAATAATATCCTCTTCTTCTTCTACTCTGTTTATAATAATATCCTCTTCTTCTTCTACTCTGTTTATAATAATATCCTCTTCTTCTTCTACTCTGTTTATAATTGTCACGTTCTGACCTTTATTTTCTGTGTTTTTGTATTTAGTTAGTATGGTCAGGGCGTGAGTTGATTGGGCAGTCTATGTTTGTTTGTCTAGGTTTTGGGAATTTCTATGTTTCTGCCTAGTATGGTTCTCAATCAGAGGCAGGTGTCATTAGTTGTCTCTGATTGAGAATCATACTTAGGTGGCCTGGGTTTCACTGTGTGTTTGTGGGTGATTGTTCCTGTCTCTGTGTGTGCACCAGATAGGACTGTTTTGAGTTTCACATTTCTTGTTTTGTTAGTTTGTTCATGTGTACCTTATAGCATTAAAAAGTACCATGGAAAATTACCACGCCGCGTATTGGTCCTCTGATCCGTTTCGCCTCCTCTTCGGAAGAAGAGGAGGAAACTCATTACAGAATCACCCACCACAATCGGACCAAGCGGCGTGGTAAAGGACAGCGACGACAGCAGCAGCAGCAGCAACAACAGCGGCCAGCATCAGAGCTGAATCTGGACTACACAACTTGGGAGGAGATAGATAGGTGGGCGGTCGACCCAGGGAGAGTGCCGGAGCCCGCCTGGGATTCGATGGAGCAATGCAAGGAAGGTTACAGGAGAATGAGGTTGGCGAGCCAGCACGGCAGTGCGACAGGTACGAGAGGCAGCCCCAAATTTTTTTGGGGGCACACGAGGTGTGGTACTAAGCCAGGTAGCAGACCTGAGCTCACTCCTCGTGCTTATGATAAGCAGCGCATTACTGGTCAGGCACCGTGTTATGCGGTTGAGCGCACGGTGTCGCCAGTGCGTGTCCATAGCCCGGTGCGCTATAGGGCAGCCCCCGAGAGTGCCATGCGAGTGTGGGCATTGAGCCAGGGCGTATGGTGCCTGCTCAGCGGGTCTGGTCGCCGGTACGCAGTCTTGGTCCAGGTTATCCTGCGCCGGCTCTGCGTGCTGTGTCTCCGGGCGCTGGGAGGGTGCAGTGCGTCCTCTGCCTGCGCTCCGCTCGTACCGGGCAACTGTGGGAGTGGAGCCTAGGGGAGAGGTGCGTGTAGTAAGCACTAGATCTCCCGTGCTTACCCACAGCCCGGTTCAACCTGTGCCTGCACTCTGGAGGGTCCGGGCTCGAGTAGTTGTCCAGCCTGGGGAAGTGGTGCCAAGGTTGCGCACCAGAGCTCCAGTGCTCCCCACAGCCCGATCTTTCAGGCTCCTCCTAACATCAAGCCTCCTGAAAGTCTCCCCAGCCTGGTAGTTCCTGTGGCAGCCCCACGCACCAGGCTGTCTCTCAGTCTCCTCCCTGCAGGTGCTCCCGCCTGTCCGGGCGCCGCTGCCGGAGCGCCCCGCCTGTCCGGCGCCGCTGCCGGAGCCTCCCGCCTGTCCGGCGCCGTTGCCGGAGCGCTCCCGCTTGTCCGGGCGCCGCTGCCGGAGCTCTCCCGCCTGTCCGGCGCCGCTGCCGGAGCTCTCCCGCCTGTCCGGAGCTCCTCCCGCTCTGTCCGGGCGCCGCTGCCGGAGCCTCCCGCTTGTCCGGCGCCGCTGCCGGAGCTCTCCCGCTTGTCCGGCGCCGCTGCCGGAGCGTCCCACCTGTCCGGGCGCCACTGCCGGAGCCTCCCGCCTGTCCGGCGCCGCTGCCGGAGCCTCCCGCCTGTCCGGCGCCGCTGCCGGAGCCTCCCGCTCTGTCCGGCGTCGCTGCCGGAGCCCTCAGTCAGAGGCGCCAGAGCCCTCAGCCCAGAGGCTTAGAGCTCCTCAGCCCAGAGGCTTATAGAGCCCCTCAGCCCAGAGGCGCCAGGAGCCCCTGCCCCTCTGTCCAGAGCTTCTGCCCCCTCTGTCCCGAGCTGCCCCTCTGTCCAGTGGGTCGCTGAGAGGGGCTTTCACATGGTGAGAAAGCCAATGGAGGCGGAAAATGAGGCGGACTAAAACAATGGTGAAGTGGGGTCCGCGTCCCGCGCCAGAACCGCCACCGCGGGACAGACGCCCACCCAGACCCTCCCCCATAGGGTCAAGGTTTTGCGGCCGGAGTCCGCACCTTGGGGGTACTGTCACGCTCTGACCTTTATTTTCTGTGTTTTTGTATTTAGTTAGTATGGTCAGGGCGTGAGTTGGGTGGGCAGTCTATGTTTGTTTGTCTAGGTTTTGGGAATTTCTATGCTTCTCGCCTAGTGATGGTTCTCAATCAGAGGCAGGTGTCATTAGTTGTCTCTGATTGAGAATCATACTTAGGTGGCCTGGGTTTCACTGTGTGTTTGTGGGTGATTGTTCCTGTCTCTGTGTGTGCACCAGATAGGACTGTTTTGAGTTTCACATTTCTTGTTTTGTTAGTTTGTTCATGTGTACCTTATAGCATTAAAAAGTACCATGGAAAATTACCACGCCGCGTATTGGTCCTCTGATCCGTTTCGCCTCTCCTCTTCGGAAGAAGAGGAGGAAACTCATTACAATAATAATATCCTCTTCTTCTTCTACTCTGTTTATAATAATATCCTCTTCTTCTTCTACTCTGTTTATAATAATATCCTCTTCTTCTTATACTACTCTGTTTATAATAATATCCTCTTCTTCTTCTACTCTGTTTATAATAATATCCTCTTCTTCTTCTTCTACTCGGTTTATAATAATATCCTCTTCTTCTTCTACTCTGTTTATAATAATATCCTCTTCTACTCTGTTTATAATAATATCCTCTTCTTCTACTCTGTTTATAATAATATCCTCTTCTACTCTGTTTATAATAATATCCTCTTCTTCTTCTACTACTCTGTTTATAATAATATCCTCTTCTTCTACTCTGTTTATAATAATATCCTCTTCTTCTTCTACTCTGTTTATAATAATATCCTCTTCTTCTTCTACTCTGTTTATAATAATATCCTCTTCTTCTTCTACTACTCTGTTTATAATAATATCCTTCTTCTACTCTGTTTATAATAATATCTCTTCTTCTTCTTCTACTCTGTTTATAATAATATCCTCTTCTTCTACTCTGTTTATAATAATATCCTCTTCTTCTTCTACTCTGTTTATAATAATATCCTCTTCTTCTTCTACTCTGTTTATAATAATATCCTCTTCTACTCTGTTTATAATAATATCCTCTTCTTCTTCTACTCTGTTTATAATAATATCCTCTTCTTTCTTCTTCTACTCTGTTTATAATAATATCCTCTTCTTCTTCTTCTACTCTGTTTATAATAATATCCTCTTCTTCTTCTACTCTGTTTATAATAATATCCTCTTCTACTCTGTTTATAATAATATCCTCTTCTTCTACTCTGTTTATAATAATATCCTCTTCTTCTTCTACTCTGTTTATAATAATATCCTCTTCTTCTTCTACTCTGTTTATAATAATATCCTCTTCTTCTTCTACTCTGTTTATAATAATATTCTCTTCTTCTTCTACTCTGTTTATAATAATATCCTCTTCTTCTTCTACTACTCTGTTTATAATAATATCCTCTTCTTCATCTACTCTGTTTATAATAATATCCTCTTCTTCTTCTACTCTGTTTATAATAATATCCTCTTCTTCTTCTACTCTGTTTATAATAATATCATCTTCTTCTTCATCTACTCTGTTTATAATAATATCATCTTCTTCTTCTACTCTGTTTATAATAATATCCTCTTCTTCTTCTACTCTGTTTATAATAATATCCTCTTCTTCTTCTACTCTGTTTATAATAATATCCTCTTCTTCTTCTACTCTGTTTATAATAATATCCTCTTCTTCTTCTACTCTGTTTATAATAATATCCTCTTCTTCTTCTACTCTGTTTATAATAATATCCTCTTCTTCTTCTTCTACTCGGTTTATAATAATATCCTCTTCTTCTTCTACTCTGTTTATAATAATATCCTCTTCTACTCTGTTTATAATAATATCCTCTTCTACTCTGTTTATAATAATATCCTCTTCTTCTTCTACTCTGTTTATAATAATATCCT
>NW_026288452.1:0-5313 GCF_023373465.1 Oncorhynchus keta
CAGAGACAAACTCTCCTCTAGAGGCCTGCCTACCTTCCTGGAGTCACCCTGCAGGGAGGCTCCCAGAGACCAGCTCTCCCTCTACAGAGGCCTACCTTCCTGGAAGTAATGTGAATCGATTGGTTGGATGGTGGAAGATAATCCCCAGATGGGGATTAGTTGGACAGGTGGAAGTGAAAATACAGATCAAGGATTGGTTGGACAGGTGGAAGTAATCCAGATAAAGGGATTAGTTGGACAGGTGGAAGTAATCCCAGATCAGGTTGGTTGGACAGGTGGAAGTAAATGCAGATGGGGTTGGTTGGATGGGTGATATTCCCAGATTGGGGATTGGTTGGACAGGTGGAAATAATTACAGTTGGGGATTGGTTGGACAGGTGGAAGTATTCCCAGATTGAGATTGGTTGACAGGTGGATTCCCAGTAAATGCAGATTGTCACAGATTAGAACATTGGTTGGACAGGTGGAAGTATTCCCGATTGAGATTGATTGGACAGGTGGAAGGTGAGATTCCAGACCGGTGGATTCCCAGGTTGGACAGGTGGAGTATTCCCAGATTGGGGATTATTTGGACAGGTGATAATCCCAGATTGAGGATTGAATTTGAACAGGTGGAAGTAATCCCAGATCGGGAATTAGTTTAAGACCAGAGTCGATATTCCAGTTAAGTTGGTTGAGACAGGTAAAGTAATAGTGTAGTCTCCTTATTTCCTGATACAATCCTTCCAGGTACCCTGCTCCTCAGGGAAACAGGGACGCATTTCTACAGTATTGAAGCAGGGCCTGAGCTTTAGCTGTGTTGCTATGGAAACCAGTCCAGGTGTGAAGTTAGGTTTTAAAACAAGAAGACACACAACAGGACTGTTTGGATCAGGAGTCTGACATGGCACCCTGTTCTGTGGTAGTGCACTACATTGGAGCAGAGGGCCCTGTTTACAAAGGTAGTGCACCACATTGGAGAGCAGAGGGCCCTGTTTACAAAGGTAGTGCACTACATTGGAGCAGAGGGCCCTGTTTACAAAGGTAGTGCACTACATTGGAGCAGAGGGCCCTGTTTACAAAGGTAGTGCACTACATTGGAGAGCAGAGGGCCCTGTTTACAAAGGTAGTGCACTACATTGGAGAGCAGAGGGCCCTGTTTATAAAGGTAGTGCACTACATTGAGAGCAGAGGGCCCTGTTTTAGTGCACCATTGGAGAGCAGAGGGCCCTGTTTACAAAGGTAGTGCAACTACATTGGAGAGCAGAGGGCCCTGTTTACAAAGGTAGTGCACTACATTGGAGCAGAGGGGCCCTGTTTACAAAGGTAGTGCACTACATTGACAGAGGCCCTGTTTTACAAAGGTACACTACATTGGAGCAGAGGGCCCTGTTTGCTGGGTAGTGCACTACATTGGAGCAGAGGGCCCTGTTTACAAAGGTAGTGCACTACATTGAGAGCAGAGGGCCCTGTTTACAAAGGTAGTGCACTACATTGCAGAGAGGGCCCTGTTTACAAAGGTAGTGCACTACATTGAGCAGAGGGCCCTGTTTACAAAAGGTAGTGCACTACATTGGAGAGCATAGGGCCCTGTTTACAAAGGTGGTGCACCACATTGGAGAGCAGAGGGCCTGTTTACAAAGGTAGTGCACTACATTGAGAGCAGAGGGCCCTGTTTACAGGAGTGCACCACATTGGAGACAGAGGGCCCTGTTTACAAAGGTAGTGCACTACATTGGGCTGGGGCCCTGTTTACAGGTAATTTTCCCCATTGAAACAGAGGCCTGTTTACAAAGTAGTGCTCTGCTAGACAGGACCTATTTCAAAGGTGTGCTACATTGGGCTCAGGAACCCTGTTTACAGTAGATTTTCATTGGAGCAGAGGGCCCTGTTTACAAAGGTAGTGCACTACATTGGAGCAGAGGGCCCTGTTTACAAAGGTAGTGCACTACATTGGAGAGCAGAGGGCCCTGTTTACAAAGGTAGTGCACTACATTGGAGAGCAGAGGGCCCTGTTTACAAAGGTAGTGCACTACATTGGAGAGCAGAGGGCCCTGTTTACAAAGGTAGTGCACTACATTGGAGAGCAGAGGGCCCTGTTTACAAAGGTAGTGCACTACATTGGAGCAGAGGGCCCTGTTTACAAAGGTAGTGCACTACATTGGAGCAGAGGGCCCTGTTTACAAAGGTAGTGCACTACATTGGAGCAGAGGGCCCTGTTTACAAAGGTAGTGCACTACATTGGAGCAGAGGGCCCTGTTTACAAAGGTAGTGCACTACATTGGAGCAGAGGGCCCTGTTTACAAAGGTAGTGCACTACATTGGAGCAGAGGGCCCTGTTTACAAAGGTAGTGCACTACATTGGAGCAGAGGGCCCTGTTTACAAAGGTAGTGCACTACATTGGAGAGCAGAGGGCCCTGTTTACAAAGGTAGTGCACTACATTGGAGAGCAGAGGGCCCTGTTTACAAAGGTAGTGCACTACATTGGAGAGCAGAGGGCCCTGTTTACAAAGGTAGTGCACTACATTGGAGAGCAGAGGGCCCTGTTTACAAAGGTAGTGCACTACATTGGAGAGCAGAGGGCCCTGTTTACAAAGGTAGTGCACTACATTGGAGAGCAGAGGGCCCTGTTTACAAAGGTAGTGCACTACATTGAGAGCAGAGGGCCCTGTTTACAAAGGTAGTGCACTACATTGGAGAGCAGAGGGCCCTGTTTACAAAGGTAGTGCACTACATTGGAGAGCAGAGGGACCTGTTTACAAAGGTAGTGCACTACATTGGAGAGCAGAGGGCCCTGTTTACAAAGGTAGTGCACTACATTGGAGACAGAGGGCCCTGTTTACAAAGGTAGTGCACTACATTGGAGAGCAGAGGGCCCTGTTTACAAAGGTAGTGCACTACATTGGAGAGCAGAGGGCCCTGTTTACAAAGGTAGTGCACTACATTGGAGCAGAGGGCCCTGTTTACAAAGGTAGTGCACTACATTGGAGCATAGGGCCCTGTTTACAAAGGTAGTGCACTACATTGGAGCAGAGGGCCCTGTTTACAAAGGTAGTGCACTACATTGGAGCAGAGGGCCCTGTTTACAAAGGTAGTGCACTACATTGGAGCAGAGGGCCCTGTTTACAAAGGTAGTGCACTACAGTGGAGCATAGGGCCCTGTTTACAAAGGTAGTGCACTATGGAGGGAATAGGGTGCCAGTGCCAGGGAGACAGAGGGAGGTGTTGCTGTGTGAAGGAGGGAGACCGTACACCCTACAGTACAGCTGGTTTATAATAAGTGACTCAACCTTCCTGCCAAAGACTGCTGGAGTAGAAGCGTGGCAAGGCAATGCTGGAGGGGTGGCTGTGTTCTACAGACAGTCCATCGAGTTACCAGACAGCAGTCCTACAGGTAACGCCTTGCCAGCTAAACAGGAGGAGGGCACCATGCTGCTGCTACTGCTGCTGTTGGGGGAGGGGTCTACGTTCTCACTGTCCTCCAGCTTGTCTGAACAGCCGTCCCAGTTGATATGGAACCGGGTCACACGGGGGTTAGAGGCCAGGATGTTCCTCTGCAGCTGGGGGGTACGGGGGAGGGTTACGGTTCAGAATTAAGGCTGGGAGTCCAAACTTCAGATTTCAAACTGTGGTGAATCCTGGTGTGTGTATTAGTGTGTATTACCTGTGTGTAGTCTGGTGTGTGTGTGTGTGTGTGTATCAGTGTGTATGGGGCGGGGCGGCAGGGTAGCCTAGTGGTTAGAGAGTTGGACTAGTAACCGAAAGATTGCATGTTCGAATCCCCGAGCTGACAAGGTACAAATCTGTCGTTTTGCCCCTGAACAGGCAGTTAACCCACTGTTCCTAGGCCGTCATTGAAAATAAGAATTTGTTCTTAACTGACTTGCCTAGTTAAATAAAGGTTAAAAAAAATATATACATATATATAGGTGAAATTTAAAAAAAAATCAGTGTGTAGTCTGGTGTGTGTATTACCTGTATGTAGTCTGGTGTGTGTATTACCTGTATGTAGTCTGGTGTGTGTTTATCAGTGTGAGTTACCTGTGTGTAGTCTGGTGTGTGTGTGTGTATCAGTGTGTATTACCAGTGTGTAGTCTGGTGTGTGTGTATCAGTGTGAGTTACCTGTGTGTAGTCTGGTGTGTGTGTGTGTATCAGTGTGAGTTACCTGGGTGTAGCCCGGTGTGTGTGTGTGTGTGCATCAGTGTGAGTTACCTGTGTGTAGTCTGGTGTGTGTGTGTATCAGTGTGAGTTACCTGTGTGTGTCTTACCTATGTGTAGTCTGGTGTGTGTATTACCTGTATATAGTCTGGTGTGTGTGTATCAGTGTGTATTACCTGTGTGTAGTCTGGTGTGTGTATTACCTGTATTTAGTCTGCTGTGTGTGTATCAGTGTGTATTACCTGTGTGTAGTCTGGTGTGTGTATTACCTGTATGTAGTCTGGTGTGTGTTTATCAGTGTGTATTACCTGTGTGTAGTCTGGTGTGTGTGTATCAGTGTGAGTTACCTGTGTGTAGTCTGGTGTGTGTGTATCAGTGTGTGTTACCTGTGTGTAGTCTGGTGTGTTTATCAGTGTGTTACCTGTGTGCAGTCTGGTGTGTGTGTGTGTGTATCAGTGTGTGTTACCCGTGTGTAGTCTGGTGTGTGTATCAGTGTGTATTACCTATGTGATCCCTGGTGTGTGTATCAGTGTGTATTACCTGTATGTAGTCTGGTGTGTGTTTATCAGTGTGTGTTACCTGTGTGTAGTCTGGTGTATTGTATTACCTGTATGTAGTTACCTGTGTAGTCTGTATTACCTGTGTGTAGTCTGGTGTGTGTATTACTGTATGTAGTCTGGTGTTTGTCAATGTGTCAGTGTGTAGTTACCAGTGTGTGTGTATCAGTGTGAGTTCTGGTGTGTCTGGTGTGTGTCAGTGTGTATTTTACCTGTGTAGTCTGGTGTTTATCAGTGTGTTACCTGTATCAGTGTGGTGTGTGTGTGTGTATCAGTGTGGTTACCCGTGTGTAGTGGTGTGTCAGTGTGTGTATCAGTGTGAGTTACCGTGTGTAGTCTGGTGGTGTGTGTATCAGTGTGAGTTACCTGTGTAGTCTGGTGTGTGTGTATCAGTGTGGTTACCTGTATGTAGTCAGTCAGTGTGAGTTACCTGTGTGTAGTCTGTGTGTGTGTATCAGTGTGAGTTACCTGTGTGTGCAGTCTGGTGTGTGTGTGTATCAGTGTGAGTTACCTGTGTGTAGTCTGGTGTGTGTGTGTGTGTATCAGTGTGAGTTACCTGTGTGTAGTCTGGTGTGTGTGTGTATCAGTGTGAGTTACCTGTGTGTAGTCTGGTGTGT
>NW_026288453.1:0-4827 GCF_023373465.1 Oncorhynchus keta
TATATACATATGAGATGAGTAATGTAGGGTATAAACATATAAAAGTGGCATTGTTTAAAGTGGCGAGTGATACATGTATTAAAATAAATCAATCAAATCAAATCAAATCAAATTTATTTATATAGCCCTTCGTACATCAGCTGATATCTCAAAGTGCCAGTACAGAAACCCAGCCTAAAACCCCAAAACAGCAAACAATGCAGGTGTAAAAGCACGGTGGCTAGGAAAACTCCCTAGAAAGGCCAAAACCTAGGAAGAAACCTAGAGAGGAACCGGCGCGTATGGGGTGGCCAGTCCTCTTCTGGCTGTGCCGGGTAGAGATTATAACAGAACATGACCAAGATGTTCAAATGTTCATAAATGACCAGCATGGTCGAATAATAATAAGGCAGAACAGTTGAAACTGGAGCAGCAGCACAGTCAGGTGGACTGGGGACAGCAAGGAGCCTTCATGTCAGGTAGTCCTGGGGCACGGTCCTAGGGCTCAGGTCAGTTGAAACTGGAGCAGGAGCATGGCCAGGTGGACTGGGGACAGCAAGGAGTCCTCATGTCAGGTAGTCCTGGGACATGGTCCTAGGGCTCAGGTCCTCCGAGAGAGAGAAAGAAAGAGAGAAGGAGAGAATTAGAGAACGCACACTTAGATTCACACAGGACACCGAATAGGACAGGAGAAGTACCCAGATATAACAAACTGACCCTAGCCCCCTGACACATAAACTACTGCAGCATAAATACTGGAGGCTGAGACAGGAGGGGTCAGGAGACACTGTGGCCCCATCCGAGGACACCCCCGGACAGGGCCAAACAGGAAGGATATAACCCCCTTATAAAATAAAGATGGCAAGATGCAGTAGATGGTATATGAGTACAGTATATACATAATGAGATGAGTAATGTAGGGTATGAAACATATAAAAGTGGCATTGTTTAAAGTGGCGTAGTGATACATGTATTAAAATAAAGATGGCAAGATGCAGTAGATGGTATTGAGTACAGTATATAGTGATACATTTTACCTCACTCCCCCATCACCCCATTATTAAAGTCAGCTGGAGTTGAGTCCATATAAGTTGGCAGCAGCCACTCAATGTTTGTGGTGGCTGTTTAACGTCTGATGGCCTGAGATAGAGCTGTTTTTCAGTCTCTCGTCCCAGCTTTGATGCACCCTGAACTGACCTCGCCTTCTCATGATAGCAGGGTGAACAGGCAGTGGCTCGGTGGTTGTTGTCCTTGATGGATCTTACATACCTTCCTGTAACATCGGGTGGTGTAGGTGTCCTGGAGGGCAGGTAGTTTGCTCCCGGTGATGCTAAGCAGCAGACCTCACTACCCTCTGAGAGCCTTACGGCTGTGGGCGGAGCAGTTGCCGTACTACAGGCGGTGATACAGCCCGACAGGATGCTCTCGATTGTGCATCTGTAGAAGTTTGTGAGTGCTTTGGTGACAAGTCAATTTCTTCAGCCTTCCTGAGGCTGGAAGAGGCGCTGCTGCGCCTTCTTCACGATGCTGTTTGTGTGGGTGGACCAATTCAGTTTGTCGTGATGTGTAAGGACTGAGAACCAAACTTGCTACCGTGTCCACTACGTTCCATCGATGTGACAGGGGGTGTCTCCTCTGCTGTTTCCTGTCCACAATCATCTCCTTAGTTTTGTTGACGTTGAGTGTGAGGTTATGTTCCTGACACCACACTCTGAGGAACCTCACCTCCTCCTGCAGGCCGTCCTGTCGTTGTTGGTAATCAAGCCTACCACTGTAGTGTCGTCTGGCAAACTTGATGATTGAGTTGGAGGCGTGCATGGCCACGCAGTCGTGGGTGAACAGGGAGTACAGGAGAGGGCTCAGAACGCACCCTTATGGGGCCCCAGTGTTGACGATCAGCGGGGTGGAGATGTTGTTGCCTACTCCTCACCACTCCGGGAGCAGCCCGTCAGGAAGTCCAGTACCCAGTTGCACAGGGCGGGTCAAGACCCGTGGTCCCGAGCTTGATGACGAGTTTGGAGGGTACTATGGTGTTAAATGCTGAGCTGTAGTCGATGAACAGCAGTCTCACATAGGTATTCCTCTTGTCCAGATGGGTTAGGGCAGTGTGCAGTGTGGTTGCGATTGCGCTGCCTGTGGACCTATTGGGGCGGTAAGCAAATTGGTGTGGGTCTAGGGCAGGGTGTCAAAGTCAAATGGACGGAGGGCCAAATAAAAAATTTAGCTACAAGCCGAGGGCCGGACTGTTCGAATGTTCATTGAAAAATTTTTAAATGACGCATATAGTCTAGTGAACCTAATTGAACCTACTGAAAACCTAACAAATATATTCCAATATGATCAGATAAATAAAGCAATATTTTCTTATGGCTCTGTCAGTAATCTTTAATTTTCAACAGACACAAAAGACAAATTTCCTTTATATAAAAATCCCCATAACATGAACATTAAATGAAAGAAACCGGTATTCAAGGCACCATCAGTAGCCTATATTTTCTATTTTAGCAAAGTGGGCTAAATTTACTTCAAAGAAAAAAACAATAATAGCAATTTTCTATCATCCACTCAACTGAAATATTTTAAAAATATAATTGGATTGAAATACAATAAAATAAAGTGCAAAAATCTATTAATCAAAAACAACACTTTGTTTAAGGAGAAGTAACATGCAGTGAAAACAAATATTAAACTTTAACTTTTAAACTTGAACTGAGTAAAAACTCTAAATATGTGATTGCACAGTAATGTTCACTTGTTTGAGGTTGAGGGTGATACTTGGTGGTGTCCCATCTTTTCCACAAGTTCATCAATGTTCGAGGTAAGGCTCTGAGCTGAGGAAATCCTCAGAATTGAGTGGAGGTGTTCAGCAGTAAGTCGACTTCTGTGTGATGTTTTGTTCAAGTTCATCAAAGAAAACAGTTGTTCACACAGGTATGTGCTGCCAAACATAGACAACGTTTGAGCAGCCTGGATCGTCATCTGAGGCATTGTGTCGGGAGGAAGCGGGCGAACTCCGCAGCACCCACTGCCGCATATTTTGCCCTCAGTGCATCATTGCATTGGAGGTCAATCAACTCCATTTGGAGGTTTGGTGGTGAGCTTTCCACGTCAACATCAAATGGGTTACCGAGCAGTTCCAACCTGCTTTTTGTGCTTCAAAAGTCAGCAAATCGTCGAAAGTCAGCGGTAACATACCTATTTTATCAGCCAACTGTCAGCGCTCAGGACACGCACTGGTAGAAGCTTCTCTTTCATGGTCTGACAGCTGGGAAAGTGGCTCAAATTTTCTTTCCGCATTCTATGCCTCCCACAGAGTCAGTTTGGTTTTAAATGCCTTCACTGTACTGTACATATCAGAGATGACATGATCCCGACCCTGCAGCTGCAAGTTCATTTGCATTCAGATGACTCGTAATGTCACACAGAAAAGCCATTTCACACAGAAACATTTAGTCTCGGAGTTGTGTTGTGTCTTTCCCTTTGCTGTCCACGAACAGACAAATCTCCTCACGAAGCTCGAAACATCTTTGAAGCACCTTTTCCTGACTTAGCTCATGCACTCTCTGTGTGATAAGGCAAATCACCATGCTCAGTTTCTAACTCAGTCGAAATGCCTGAACTGCGATGTGATTCAAACCTTTGGCTCTGATAAAGTTAACTGCTACGTGATGATGATGCTCATTACATGCCCATTTTCAAGGCTTTGCCTCACAACGCTTCTGGTGTATGATTACAATGATAGCTGCTCAGCTCACCTGTCGCGTTTTCCTCTTGCATCTTTTCCCGTTATCTTGCCACCAGTCCGCTCCTGTGTCACACATCGCAGGTGCTCCGATCGGTTGTCAAACCCACGAGTTTTCCCAAGGCAGCTCCATCTCATTTACACATCTTGACACCTCTTCATACAAATCATGCCCCGTGGTTGTGCCATGCATAGGACGTAAAGCCAAAAACTCCTCTGTCACGCTTAGGCTGGAGTCCACTCCGTGGATGAAAAATTGACAACTGGGCAATGTCAGAAATGTCGGTGCTCTCATCCACAGCCAAGGAATATGCAATGAAATCTTTTCCCTTTTTCACAAGCTGCTCTTTTAGATTGATGGACAACTGGTCTACTCTCTCGGCAATGGTGTTTCTGCTCAGACTCACATTAAAAGAGTTGCCTTGTCCAAGGCACAACTCGAGTCTTACAAGCTTTAATCATTGCAGTTTTGATGAAATCTCTACCGTAAATGGCGGGCTGAGTTAGTGATCTCTTCTGCCAAAATAAAACTGGCCTTGACAGCATGCCTGGCCTTAGTGATTTGGCATTTGAACAGGCCTTGACTGAGATTTGAGGCCTCGTTTTAATTCTCTCTGCCTTTTGTAGCTTTGTTCCATGTCCATATTCTTTAGTTTTTATCCAGGTGTTTAGTTTCATAATGTAGTCTCAGATTATGCTCTTCAGTAATCACACTTTCTCACTACAGAAGAGGCACAGGTTTTCAGCTACCTCACGTGAACAAATACTCGACTCCCACCTTGTTTGAAACCCCGGTTCTCAATGTCCACCTTCCGTTTTGCCATTTTTGATGAGTATCTGAAGAGGTCAATTTCACTGTGATGCTGACAAGCTGCTGTGCCAATAATATTGAAATGAAGCAGCACTACTGCTCGGTGCGTCCACCGTTGCGTATTAGTGGAAATGCAGTATTGGTGCGTGTAAAAGATCTGCGGGCTGCCGGCTTGCTGCGGTCTGCGGGCGGTTCTAATAATAAATCAAGATCATCCCAGGGGCGTAAAACCTTCTCGCGGGCCGGATGTGGCCCGCGGGCTTGACTCTGACATATGTGGTCTAGGGTGTCAGGT
>NW_026288454.1:0-35000 GCF_023373465.1 Oncorhynchus keta
ACCCAGACATCTCCGTGTTGAATAGATAACTCTTCCTGTTGTTGTTTGTTATAGAGCCAATCAGATTGGAGAAGTGGTTTACCCAGACATCTCCGTGTTGAATAGATAACTCTTCCTGTTGTTGTTTGTTATAGAGCCAATCAGATTGGAGAAGTGGTTTACCCAGACATCTCCGTGTTGAATAGATAACTCTTCCTGTTGTTTGTTATAGAGCCAATCAGATTGAGAAGTGGTTTACCCAGACATCTCCGTGTTGGATAGATAACTCTTCCTGTTGTTGTTTGTTATAGAGCCAATCAGATTGGAGAAGTGGTTTACCCAGACATCTCCGTGTTGGATAGATAACTCTTCCTGTTGTTTGTTATAGAGCCAATCAGATTGGAGAAGTTTGGTTTACTTCCAGACATCTCCGTGTTGAATAGATAACTCTTCCTGTTGTTGTTTGTTATAGAGCCAATCAGATTGGAGAAGTGGTTTACCCAGACATCTCCGTGTTGGATAGATAACTCTTCCTGTTGTTTGTTTGAGCCAGTCAGTTTGTCACATCTCCGTGTTTTTCCCAGAATCTCATTTGATTCTAAGGGTTCTTATCCTATCCTAGGTATTCCCAGAAGGCATTTGATTCTAAGGGTTCTTATCCTATCCTAGGTATTCCCAGAAGTCATTTGATGGATTTTTAAATGGAGCGGTTTCCTGGTGTTTTTTACCTGTCGGCTTCTTGTTTTTCCACAAAGGGAAGTGGCGTCGGGTTTTCTCACTGTTCTTCGCTTTTCTGCTCTACTTTTTATTTTTTTAATTTTCTTTATATAAGTGATATGGTTACACTGTTCAGGCTTTCTACTGATACATTTACACCTTCACTATGACAGGAAAACGTGTTGTCCAGGATGTTGTTTAGGATGGATGCTGACTGTGAAGGCTCTGAGAGACTCTGGGTTGAGGTCAGTGGGCTGACTGTGAAGGCTCTGAGAGACTCTGGGTTGAGGTCAGTGGGCTGACTGTGAAGGCTCTGAGAGACTCTGGGTTCAGGTCAGTGGGCTGACTGTGAAGGCTCTGAGAGACTCTGGGTTGAGGTCAGTGGGCTGACTGTGAAGGCTCTGAGAGACTCTGGGTTGAGGTCAGTGGGCTGACTGTGAAGGCTCTGAGAGACTCTGGGTTGAGGTCAGTGGGCTGACTGTGAAGGCTCTGAGAGACTCTGGGTTGAGGTCAGTGGGCTGACTGTGAAGGCTCTGAGAGACTCTGGGTTGAGGTCAGTGGACTGTGAAGGCTCTGAGAGACTCTGGGTTGAGGTCAGTGGGCTGACTGTGAAGGCTCTGAGAGACTCTGGGTTGAGGTCAGTGGGCTGACTGTGAAGGCTCTGAGAGACTCTGGGTTGAGGTCAGTGGGCTGACTGTGAAGGCTCTGAGAGACTCTGGGTTGAGGTCAGTGGGCTGACTGTGAAGGCTCTGAGAGACTCTGGGTTGAGGTCAGTGGGCTGACTGTGCTCTGAGAGACTCTCTGAGAGACTGTGAAGGCTCTGAGAGACTCTGGGTTGAGGTCAGTGGGCTGACTGTGAAGGCTCTGAGAGACTCTGGGTTGAGGTCAGTGGGCTGACTGTGAAGGCTCTGAGAGACTCTGGGTTGAGGTCAGTGGGCTGACTGTGAAGGCTCTGAGAGACTCTGGGTTGAGGTCAGTGGGCTGACTGTGAAGGCTCTGAGAGACTCTGGGTTGAGGTCAGTGGGCTGACTGTGAAGGCTCTGAGAGACTCTGGGTTGAGGTCAGTGGGCTGACTGTGAAGGCTCTGAGAGACTCTGGGTTGAGGTCAGTGGGCTGACTGTGAAGGCTCTGAGAGACTCTGGGTTGAGGTCAGTGGCTGACTGAGGCTCTGAGAGACTCTGGGTTGAGGTCAGTGGGCTGACTGTGAAGGCTCTGAGAGACTCTGGGTTGAGGTCAGTGGGCTGACTGTGAAGGCTCTGAGAGACTCTGGGTTGAGGTCAGTGGGCTGACTGTGAAGGCTCTGAGAGACTCTGGGTTGAGGTCAGTGATAAAGTAGTCTACAGTACTACTGCCAAGAGATGAGCTGTAGGTGTACCTACCATAGGAGTCCCCTCGAAGCCTACCATTGACTATGTACATACCCAGCATGCAACAGAGCTGTGAGCTCTCTCTCTCCTCTCTCCCCCTCCCCTGGTGACCAGCTTAGACAGTCTATATTTAATTGGGTCCTACCTCTGTTCTCCTCTTATGGCTTCACAGCTTTAACAGTTAATATATTCAGGTGGCTGAACAGAGCAGGTCTCAGAACAGGGCAGGTCTCAGAACAGGGCAGGTCTCAGAACAGGGCAGGTCTCAGAACAGAGCAGGTCTCAGAACAGAGCAGGTCTCAGAACAGAGCAGGTCTCAGAACAGAGCAGGTCTCAGAACAACAGAACAGAGCAGGTCTCAGAACAACAGTCTCAGCAGGTCTCAGAACAGGGCAGGTCTCAGAACAGAGCAGGTCTCAGAACAGGGCAGGTCTCAGAACAGGGCAGGTCTCAGAACAGGGCAGGTCTCAGAACGGAACAGGGCAGGTCTCAGAACAGGGCAGGTCTCAGAACAGGGCAGGTCTCAGAACAGGGCAGGTCTCAGAACAGAGCAGGTCTCAGAACAGAGCAGGTCTCAGAACAGGGCAGGTCTCAGAACAGAGCAGGTCTCAGAACAGGGCAGGTCTCAGAACAGGGCAGGTCTCAGAACAGGGCAGGTCTCAGAACAGAGCAGGTCTCAGAACAGGGCAGGTCTCAGAACAGGGCAGGTCTCAGAACAGAGCAGGTCTCAGAACGGAACAGGGCAGGTCTCAGAACAGGGCAGGTCTCAGAACAGGGCAGGTCTCAGAACGGAACAGGTCTCAGAACAGAACAGGTCTCAGAACAGACCAGGTCTCAGAACAGGGCAGGTCTCAGAACAGGGCAGGTCTCAGAACAGGGCAGGTCTCAGAACAGGGCAGGTCTCAGAACAGGGCAGGTCTCAGAACAGAACAGACCAGGTCTCAGACCAGGGCAGGTCTCAGAAAGGAACAGGGCAGGTCTCAGAACATGTTTGTGGTAAGGCAGAGGAGAGCGGGAGGGATTAGGAAAGAGAGAAGAGATAGAGACGAGAAGAGAGAGGATCTAGGGAGAGGAGGGAGAGAGAAAGAAAGGGACAAGGTAGAGGAGAGAGGGGGAGAAGCGAGAGAGACAGGGCAGAGGAGAGAGGGGGAGAGAGAGAGAAAGACAGAGAGACAGGGTAGAGGAGAGAAGAGAGATAGAGACAGGGTAGAGGAGAGAGAACGACAGAGAGACAGGGTAGAGGAGAGAGAACGACAGGGTAGAGGAGAGAGAGAGAGACAGGGAGAGGAGAGAGAAGAGAGAGAGACAGGGTAGAGGAGAGAGAGAGGGTAGAGGAGAGAGACAGGGCAGAGGAGAGAGAGAGAGAGACAGGGTAGAGGAGAGAGAGAGGGAGAGGAGACAGAGAGACAGGGTAGAGGAGAAAGAGACGACAGGGGGAGAGAGACAGGGTAGAGGAGAGGGGAGAGAGAACGACAGAGAGACAGGGTAGAGGAGAGAGAGAGACAGGGTAGAGGAGAGAGAGACAGGGTAGAGGAGAGAGAGAGAGACAGGGTAGAGGAGAAGAACGAGAGAGAGACAGGGTAGAGGAGAGAGAGAGAGACAGGGTAGAGGAGAGAGAGACAGGGTAGAGGAGAGGAGAGAGAGACAGGGTAGAGGGAGAGAGAGAGACAGGGAGAGGAGAGAGAGAGAGACAGGGTAGAGGAGAGAGGAGAGAGAGAGAGACAGGGTAGAGGAGAGAGAGAGAGAGAGACAGGGTAGAGGAGAGAGAGAGAGACAGGGTAGAGGAGAGAACGAGAGAGAGACAGGGTAGAGGAGAGAGAGAGAGACAGGGTAGAGGAGAGAGAGAGAGAGAGAGAGACAGGGTAGAGGAGAGAAGAGAGAGATGGTTAAGGTGGTGGCTTTGGACCAGCTCTCATTAAGAATTCACTTTTAATTAGGTCTCCCTCAACAAAGGACTGGGCCCTGACGTGGCCTGGATAACACACACAGACATACACACACTCCCTGTTCACAGAAACCGATGTACTGGCACGGAACGTGGTTCACATGAAGTCCCTCTGCCTCCATCTTCCCATTGGAGGAGAAGGTCAGAGGGGAGGGACCTCCTGGCTTTCTCATCCAATGGGATTTAGTAAGAAGGCGAGGAGAAAGGACTCAAGGAGTATGTTGTTTGAGATTGTCCCAATGCTCTCTCTCTTAATAATCACCTTCTCTACTCAGCCTCTTTTCCCTGCTCCTCTGTCCTCTGATGGACTGGTGTTGACTCATTACCAACCACTTGTCTCTCTCTGTCTCCAGTCCTGTCTGCTCCTCTGTCCTCTGATGGACTGGAGGACTGGTGTTGACTCATTACCAACCACTTGTCTCTCTCTGTCTCCAGTCCTGTCTGCTCCTCTGTCCTCTGATGGACTGGAGGACTGGTGTTGACTCATTACCAACCACTTGTCTCTCTCTGTCTCCAGTCCTGTCTGCTCCTCTGTCCTCTGATGGACTGGAGGACTGGTGTTGACTCATTACCAACCACTTGTCTCTCTCTGTCTCCAGTCCTGTCTGCTCCTCTGTCCTCTGTGGACTCTGATGGAGCTCCAGGAGACTCATAACAGGACAATCATGTGTCTCCAGACCAGATGGTGTCTCTCTCTGTCCTCTGAACCAGGATGGTCTGAACCAGTCTCTCTCATGCTCCTCAGGTCTGGTAGGAACCAGAACATGACCAGGACTGGTAGGAACTCAGAACATAACCACTATGGTAGGAACCAGAACATCTCTGAACTAACCAGTCCTGTAGGCTCCAGAACTGTCCTCTGGTAGGACTGGAGAACATAACCAGGTATGGTAGGACTCAGAACATAACCACTTGTCTCTCTCTGTCTAACCAGGTCCTCTGGTGGACTGGAGGACCAGAACATAACCAGGTCTGTCCAGGAACCTCTGTCCTCTGATGGACTGGTGGTGTTGACTCAGAACCAACCAGGTATGTAGGAACTCTGTCTCCAGTCCTGTCTGTCTGTCCTCTGATGGACAGAACATAACCAGGTATGGTAGGAACCAGAAGATAACCAGGACTGGTAGGAACCAGACCATGTCCAGGTCTGTCTCCAGTCCTGTCAGAACATAACCTCTGATGGACTGGAGGAACCAGAACATAACCAGGTATGGTAGGAACCAGAACATAACCAGGTATGGTAGGAACCAGAACATAACCAGGTATGGAGGACCAGAACATAACCAGGTATGGTAGGAACCAGAACATAACCAGGTATGGTAGGAACCAGAACATAACCAGAACCAGGTATGGTAGGAACCAGAACATAACCAGGTATGGTAGGAACCAGAACATAACCAGGTATGGTAGAAACCAGAACATAACCAGGTATGGTAGGAACCAGAACATAACCAGGTATGGTAGGAACCAGAACATAACCAGGTATGGTAGGAACCAGAACATAACCAGGTATGGTAGGAACCAGAACATAACCAGGTATGGTAGGAACCAGAACATAACCAGGTATGGTAGGAACCAGAACATAACCAGAACATAACCAGGTATGGTAGGAACCAGAACATAACCAGGTATGGTAGAAACCAGAACATAACCAGGTATGGTAGAAACCAGAACATAACCAGGTATGGTAGGAACCAGAACATAACCAGGTATGGTAGGAACCAGAACATAACCAGGTATGGTAGAAACCAGAACATAACCAGGTATGGTAGAAACCAGAACATAACCAGGTATGGTAGAAACCAGAACATAACCAGGTATGGTAGAAACCAGAACATAACCAGGTATGGTAGGAACCAGAACATAACCAGAACATAACCAGGTATGGTAGAAACCAGAACATAACCAGGTATGGTAGGAACCAGAACATAACCAGGTATGGTAGGAACCAGAACATAACCAGGTATGGTAGGAACCAGAACATAACCAGAACATAACCAGGTATGGTAGAAACCAGAACATAACCAGGTATGGTAGGAAACCAGAACATAACCAGGTATGGTAGAACAGAACATAACCAGGTATGGTAGAAACCAGAACATAACCAGGTATGGTAGGAACCAGAACATAACCAGGAACATAATGGTAGAAACCAGAACATAACCAGGTATGGTAGGAACCAGAACATAACCAGGTATGGTAGGAACCAGAACATAACCCAGAACATAACCAGGTATGGTAGGAACCAGAACATAACCAGGTATGGTAGAAACCAGAACATAACCAGGTATGGTAGAACCAGAACATAACCAGAAACCAGAACATAACCAGGTATGGTAGAAACCAGAACATAACCAGGTATGGTAGGAACCAGAACATAACCAGGTATGGTAGGAACCAGAACATAACCAGGTATGGTAGGAACCAGAACATAACCAGGTATGGTAGGAACCAGAACATAACCAGGTATGGTAGGAACCAGAACATAACCAGGTATGGTAGAAACCAGAACATAACCAGGTATGGTAGGAACCAGAACATAACCAGGTATGGTAGGAACCAGAACATAACCAGGTATGGTAGAAACCAGAACATAACCAGGTATGGTAGGAACCAGAACATAACCAGGTATGGTAGAAACCAGAACATAACCAGGTATGGTAGGAACCAGAACATAACCAGGTATGGTAGGAACCAGAACATAACCAGGTATGGTAGAAACCAGAACATAACCAGGTATGGTAGAAACCAGAACATAACCAGGTATGGTAGGAACCAGAACATAACCAGGTATGGTAGGAACCAGAACATAACCAGGTATGGTAGGAACCAGAACATAACCAGGTATGGTAGGAACCAGAACATAACCAGGTATGGTAGAAACCAGAACATAACCAGGTATGGTAGAAACCAGAACATAACCAGGTATGGTAGGAACCAGAACATAACCAGGTATGGTAGAAACCAGAACATAACCAGGTATGGTAGAAACCAGAACATAACCAGGTATGGTAGGAACCAGAACATAACCAGGTATGGTAGGAACCAGAACATAACCAGGTATGGTAGGAACCAGAACATAACCAGGTATGGTAGAAACCAGAACATAACCAGGTATGGTAGAAACCAGAACATAACCAGGTATGGTAGGAACCAGAACATAACCAGGTATGGTAGGAACCAGAACATAACCAGGTATGGTAGGAACCAGAACATAACCAGGTATGGTAGGAACCAGAACATAACCAGGTATGGTAGGAACCAGAACATAACCAGGTATGGTAGAAACCAGAACATAACCAGAACATAACCAGGTGTGGTAGGAACCAGAACATAACCAGGTATGGTAGCAACAGAACATAACCAGGTATGGTAGGAACCAGAACATAACCAGAACATAACCAGGTATGGTAGGAACCAGAACATAACCAGGTATGTCCTAGGAACCAGAACATAACCAGGTATGGTAGGAACCTGAACATAACCAGGTATGGTAGGAACCAGAACATAACCAGGTATGGTAGGAACCAGAACATAACCAGGTATCTCTGTCCAGAACATAACCAGGTATGTAGGAACCAGAACATAACCAGAACATAACCAGGTATGTAGGAACCAGAACATAACCAGAACATAGGACCAGGTATGGTAGGAACCAGAACATAACCAGAACATAACCAGGTATGGTAGAAACCAGAACATAACCAGGTCTGGTAGTCTCAACCAGAACATAACCAGGTATGGTAGAAACCAGAACATCCTCCAGAACATAACCAGGTATGGTAGAAACCAGAACATAACCAGGTATGGTAGGAACCAGAACATAACCAGGTATGGTAGGAACCAGAACATAACCAGGTATGGTAGGAACCAGAACATAACCAGGTATGGTAGGAACCAGAACATAACCAGGTATGGTAGAAACCAGAACATAACCAGGTATGGTAGGAACCAGAACATAACCAGGTATGGTAGGAACCAGAACATAACCAGGTATGGTAGGAACCAGAACATAACCAGGTATGGTAGAAACCAGAACATAACCAGGTATGGTAGGAACCAGAACATAACCAGGTATGGTAGGAACCAGAACATAACCAGGTATGGTAGGTCTCCAGAACATAACCAGGTATGGTAGGAACCAGAACATAACCAGGTATGGTAGGAACCAGAACATAACCAGGTATGGTAGGAACCAGAACATAACCAGGTATGGTAGAAACACATAACCAGAACATAACCAGAACAGGAACCAGAACATAACCAGGTATGGTAGGAACCAGAACATAACCAGGTATGGTAGGAACCAGAACATAACCAGGTATGGTAGGAACCAGAACATAACCAGGTATGGTAGCAACCAGAACATGCTCCAGGTCTGGTAGGAAACAGAACATAACCAGAACATAACCAGGTATGGTAGGAACCAGAACATAACCAGGTATGGTAGGAACCAGAACATAACCAGGTATGGTAGGAACCAGAACATAACCAGGTATGGTAGGAACCAGAACATAACCAGGTATGGTAGGAACCAGAACATAACCAGGTATGGTAGGAACCAGAACATAACCAGGTATGGTAGGAACCAGAACATAACAGAACATAACCAGGTATGGTAGGAACCAGAACATAACCAGAACATAACCAGGTATGGTAGAAACCAGAACATAACCAGGTATGGTAGGAACCAGAACATAACCAGGTATGGTAGAAACCAGAACATAACCAGAACATAACCAGGTATGGTAGAAACCAGAACATAACCAGGTATGGTAGGAACCAGAACATAACCAGGTATGGTAGGAACCAGAACATAACCAGGTATGGTAGGAACCAGAACATAACCAGGTATGGTAGGAACCAGAACATAACCAGGTATGGTAGAAACCAGAACATAACCAGGTATGGTAGAAACCAGAACATAACCAGGTATGGTAGGAACCAGAACATAACCAGGTATGGTAGGAACCAGAACATAACCAGGTATGGTAGGAACCAGAACATAACCAGGTATGGTAGGAACCAGAACATAACCAGAACATAACCAGGTATGGTAGGAACCAGAACATAACCAGGTATGGTAGGAACCAGAACATAACCAGGACATAACCAGGTATGGTAGGAACCAGAACATAACCAGGTATGGTAGGAACCAGAACATAACCAGGTATGGTAGGAACCAGAACATAACCAGGTATGGTAGGAACCAGAACATAACCAGGTATGGTAGGAACCAGAACATAACCAGGTATGGTAGGAACCAGAACATAACCAGGTATGGTAGGAACCAGAACATAACCAGAACATAACCAGGTATGGTAGGAACCAGAACATAACCAGGTATGGTAGGAACCAGAACATAACCAGGTATGGTAGGAACCAGAACATAACCAGGTATGGTCCAGGAACAGAACATAACCAGGTATGGTAGAAACCAGAACATAACCAGGTATGGTAGAAACCAGAACATAACCAGGTATGGTAGAAACCAGAACATAACCAGGTATGGTAGGAACATAACCAGAACATAACCAGGTATGGTAGGAACCAGAACATAACCAGGTATGGTAGAAACCAGAACATAACCAGGTATGGTAGAAACCAGAACATAACCAGGTATGGTAGTCTGTCCTCCAGAACATAACCAGGTATGGTAGGAACCAGAACATCAGAACATAACCAGGTATGGTAGGAACCAGAACATAACCAGGTATGGTAGGAACCAGAACATAACCAGGACATAACCAGGTATGGTAGGAACCAGAACATAACCAGGTATGGTAGGTCCCAGAACATAACCAGGACAGAACATAACCAGGTATGGTAGGAACCAGAACATAACCAGGTATGGTAGAAACCAGAACATAACCAGGTATGGTGGAACCAGAACATCCAGAACATAACCAGGTATGGTAGGAACCAGAACATAACCAGGTATGGTAGGAACCAGAACATAACCAGGTATGGTAGGAACCAGAACATAACCAGGTATGGTAGGAACCAGAACATAACCAGGTATGGTAGAAACCAGAACATAACCAGGTATGGTAGAAACCAGAACATAACCAGGTATGGTAGGAACCAGAACATAACCAGGTATGGTAGGAACCTAGAACATGTCAGAACATAACCAGGTATGGTAGGAACCAGAACATAACCAGGTATGGTAGAACATAACCAGAACATAACCAGGTCTGGTAGATAAACCAGAACATAACCAGGTATGGTAGGAACCAGAACATAACCAGGTATGGTAGGAACCAGAACATAACCAGGTATGGTAGGAACCAGAACATAACCAGGTATGGTAGGAACCAGAACATAACCAGGTATGGTCCTCCAGAACATAACCAGGTATGGTAGGAACCAGAACATAACCAGGTATGGTAGAAACCAGAACATAACCAGGTTGGTCTCTCTGAACATAGGACCTGTCTGTCTGTCTGTCCTCCAGATAACAGGTTCTCTCTCTCAGAACCTATAGGACCTGTCTGTCTGTCCTCCAGGTAACAGGTTCTCTCTCCCTATAGGACGTGTGTCTGTCCTCCAGGTAACAGGTTCTCTCTCCCTATAGGACGTGTGTCTGTCTGTCCTCCAGATAACAGGTTCTCTCTCCCTATAGGACCTGTGTGTCTGTCCTCCAGGTAACAGGTTCTCTCTCCCTATAGGACCTGTCTGTCTGTCCTCCAGATAACAGGTTCTCTCTCCCTATAGGACGTGTGTCTGTCTGTCCTCCAGATAACAGGTTCTCTCTCCCTATAGGACCTGTCTGTCTGTCTGTCTGTCTGTCTGTCTGTCTGTCTGTCTGTCCTCCAGATAACAGGTTCTCTCTCCCTATAGGACGTGTGTCTGTCTGTCCTCCAGATAACAGGTTCTCTCTCCCTATAGGACCTGTCTGTCTGTCCTCCAGATAACAGGTTCTCTCTCCCTATAGGACCTGTCTGTCTGTCCTCCAGATAACAGGTTCTCTCTCCCTATAGGACCTGTCTGTCTGTCTGTCCTCCAGATAACAGGTTCTCTCTCCCTATAGGACGTGTGTCTGTCCTCCAGGTAACAGGTTCTCTCTCCCTATAGGACCTGTCTGTCTGTCCTCCAGGTAACAGGTTCTCTCTCCCTATAGGACGTGTGTCTGTCTGCTATGAGGGACCGTGAGGAGATCTTTCTCCAATGCTCCGAGTCCTTCGACAGTGAGGACATGTGAATCACAGGAGGCTGCTGACGGGAGGACGGCTCGTAGAAATGTCCGGAAACGAAGCAAACGGAATGACATCAAACACCCGGAAACCATGGAAACCATGTGTGATGTATTTAATGCCGTTCCACCGATTCCGCTCCTGTCATTACCCACAAGCCTGTTCACCAACTTCCTGTTTCTGGGACCAATCAGAACAGTTAGAATGTTTTTGATATATTTAATACCGTTCTCCCCAATTAACCTGTTCACCAACTTCCTGTTTCTGGGACCAATCAGAATGTGTTTGATATATTTAATACCGTTCTCCCCAATTAACCTGTTCACCAACTTCCTGTTTCTGGGACCAATCAGAATGTGTTTGATATATTTAATACCGTTCTCCCCAATTAACCTGTTCACCAACTTCCTGTTTCTGGGACCAATCAGAATGTGTTTGATATATTTAATACCGTTCCACTGATTCAGCTCCAGCCATTACCCACAAGCCTGTTCACCAACTTCCTGTCATGTGAATTAGTTGAACCAGTGTTTGTTCCTGGTGACATGAAAGACACATTGTGTTGCTTTGTAAATGGACTTGATAAATGATCACGTTTTGGGATTAGTTTTTATTATAAATGTTCAGCTTTTCCACCCGTTTAGTGTTACAGACATGTTTTATAATCTGACATTCGTGTTTTTATAATGATGTTTTATAATCTGGTTCAAATCATTCATCAGTTTGTATTTGATGATCATTGTTCAGCCTTTTTAAATCCCATTAAGAATCAGCATTTTTGTCCAGCCAGTCTTTCTCTGTGTATTAAACCTCAGCCTCAGAGAGGGATGGTGGCCTCACAGTGTCCAGCCAGTCTTTCTCTGTGTATTAAACCTCAGCCTCAGAGAGGGATGGTGGCCTCACAGTGTCCAGCCAGTCTTTCTCTGTGTATTAAACCTCAGCCTCAGAGAGGGATGGTGGCCTCACAGTGTCCAGCCAGTCTTTCTCTGTGTATTAAACCTCAGCCTCAGAGAGGGATGGTGGCCTCACAGTGTCCAGCCAGTCTTTCTCTGTGTATTAAACCTCAGCCTCAGAGAGGGATGGTGGTCTCACAGTGTCCAGCCAGTCTTTCTCTGTGTGTTAAACCTCAGCCTCAGAGAGGGATGGTGGCCTCACAGTGTCCAGCCAGTCTTTCTCTGTGTATTAAACCTCAGCCTCAGAGAGGGATGGTGGTCTCACAGTGTCCAGCCAGTCTTTCTCTGTGTATTAAACCTCAGCCTCAGAGAGGGATGGTGGCCTCACAGTGTCCAGCCAGTCTTTCTCTGTGTATTAAACCTCAGCCTCAGAGAGGGATGGTGGCCTCACAGTGTCCAGCCAGTCTTTCTCTGTGTATTAAACCTCAGCCTCAGAGAGGGATGGTGGCCTCACAGTGTCCAGCCAGTCTTTCTCTGTGTATTAAACCTCAGCCTGGCCTCACAGTGTCCAGCCAGTCTTTCTCTGTGTATTAAACCTCAGCCTCAGAGAGGGATGGTGGCCTCACAGTGTCCAGCCAGTCTTTCTCTGTGTATTAAACCTCAGCCTCAGAGAGGGATGGTGGCCTCACAGTGTCCAGCCAGTCTTTCTCTGTGTATTAAACCTCAGCCTGGCCTCACAGTGTCCAGCCAGTCTTTCTCTGTGTATTAAACCTCAGCCTCAGAGAGGGTCTCACAGTGTCCAGCCAGTCTTTCTCTGTGTATTAAACCTCAGCCTCAGAGAGGGATGGTGGCCTCACAGTGTCCAGCCAGTCTTTCTCTGTGTATTAAACCTCAGCCTCAGAGAGGGATGGTGGCCTCACAGTGTCACAGCCAGTCTTTCTCTGTGTATTAAACCTCAGCCCTGGCCTCACAGTGTCCAGCCAGTCTTTCTCTGTGTATTAAACCTCAGCCTGGCCTCACAGTGTCCAGCCAGTCTTTCTCTGTGTGTTAAACCTCAGCCTCAGAGAGGGATGGTGGCCTCACAGTGTCCAGCCAGTCTTTCTCTGTGTATTAAACCTCAGCCTCAGAGAGGGATGGTGGCCTCACAGTGTCCAGCCAGTCTTTCTCTGTGTATTAAACCTCAGCCTGGCCTCACAGTGTCCAGCCAGTCTTTCTCTGTGTATTAAACCTCAGCCTCAGAGAGGGATGGTGGTCTCACAGTGTCCAGCCAGTCTTTCTCTGTGTATTAAACCTCAGCCTCAGAGAGGGATGGTGGTCTCACAGTGTCCAGCCAGTCTTTCTCTGTGTGTTAAACCTCAGCCTCAGAGAGGGATGGTGGCCTCACAGTGTCCAGCCAGTCTTTCTCTGTGTATTAAACCTCAGCCTCAGAGAGGGATGGTGGTCTCACAGTGTCCAGCCAGTCTTTCTCTGTGTATTAAACCTCAGCCTCAGAGAGGGATGGTGGTCTCACAGTGTCCAGCCAGTCTTTCTCTGTGTATTAAACCTCAGCCTCAGAGAGGGATGGTGGCCTCACAGTGTCCAGCCAGTCTTTCTCTGTGTATTAAACCTCAGCCTCAGAGAGGGATGGTGGCCTCACAGAGTCCAGCCAGTCTTTCTCTGTGTATTAAACCTCAGCCTCAGAGAGAGATGGTGGCCTCACAGTGTCCAGCCAGTCTTTCTCTGTGTATTAAACCTCAGCCTCAGAGAGGGATGTGGCCTCACAGTGGCCAGCAGCGGTCACCAAACTAAGGGTCGTGACCCCCGTGTTGGGGGGGTCACACAATTAAATTGACAATATCAAAACAAGATAATATAAATCATAAGACAGTTATGTATATTCTCCTGGTGAAAATAAAACCTAATATAACTCAAACGGAAAGCATTTGCATTTTTGCCCAGCCTGATGTGAAAACGAGGTTGCGGAAGAATTTTCCCCCAAAAATCCTGAAAATAAAATGTAAAAAAAATAAAATACATTTTATTTAACACATGGCCTTTGTATCCTTGTAATGTGGTTAACCTTAAAAATGGAAATTAAAAGGTTTAAAACCTTAAAAAGATCCAATTCAACCAGAGTGGCCCTTAAATCGTGGGGGAAAAGGCTGCTCCGAATGAATTTAGTGTGGCCTTTCGAGCTGCTATAAAATACCCATAAAACCTAGCGGTCAAACAGGGAAATGGTTCCAATCGTTTTTCCACCATTCATTCTGATGGAACCCCTGGTCTACAGGGATCTGAGCCTCCCGGTCACTGGTCGCATTCTAGAGATACAGACCACGTGTGTCTGGATGAGTCTGTCTGTCTGGCTGTCTCCAGCCCCTGGGCTGGTTTCTCTGGTTCTCTTCTGCCTTATAGTGAGCAGACCAGTCTCCAGCCCCAGGCTGGTTCTCTCTCTTCTGCCTTATAGTGAGGAGACCAGTCTCCAGCCCCAGGCTGGTTCTCTTCTTCTGCCTTATAGTGAGCAGACCAGTCTCCAGCCCCAGGCTGGACTGAGGTTCTCTCTCTTCTGCCTTATAGTGAGCAGACCAGTCTCCAGCCCCAGGCTGGTTCTCTCTCTTCTGCCTTATAGTGAGCAGACCAGTCTCCAGCCCCAGGCTGGTTTTCTGAGGGTTTCTCTCTCTTCTGCCTTATAGTGAGCAGACCAGTCTCCAGCCCCAGGCTGGTTCTCTCTCTTCTGCCTTATAGTGAGCAGACCAGTCTCCAGCCCCAGGCTGGGTTTCTCTCTCTCTTCTGCCTTATAGTGAGCAGACCAGTCTCCAGCCCCAGGCTGGTTTCTCTCTTCTGCCTTATAGTGAGCAGACCAGTCTCCAGCCCCGGGCTTGTTCTCTCTCTCCTGCCTTATAGTGAGCAGACCAGTCTCCAGCCCCAGGCTGGTTTCTCTCTCTTCTGCCTTATAGTGAGCAGACCAGTCTCCAGCCCCAGGCTGTTCTTTCTCTCCTGCCTTATAGTGAGCAGACCAGTCTCCAGCCCCAGGCTGGTTTCTCTCTCTTCTGCCTTATAGTGAGCAGACCAGTCTCCAGCCCCAGGCTGGTTCTCTCTCTTCTGCCTTATAGTGAGCAGACCAGTCTCCAGCCCCAGGCTGGTTCTCTCTCTTCTGGCCTTATAGTGAGCAGACCAGTCTCCAGCCCCAGGCTGGTTCTCTCTCTTCTGCCTTATAGTGAGCAGACCAGTCTCCAGCCCCAGGCTGGTTCTCTCTTCTGCCTTATAGTGAGCAGACCAGTCTCCAGCCCCAGGCTGGTTCTCTCTCTCTTCTGCCTTATAGTGAGCAGACCAGTCTCCAGCCCCAGGCTGGTTTCTCTCTCTTCTGCCTTACAGTGAGCAGACCAGTCTCCAGCCCCAGGCTGGTTTCTCTCTCTTCTGCCTTATAGTGAGGAGACCAGTCTCCAGCCCCAGGCTGGTTTCTCTCTTCTGCCTTATAGTGAGCAGACTGAGTCTCCAGCCCCAGGCTGGTTCTCTCTCTTCTGCCTTATAGTGAGGAGACCAGTCTCCAGCCCCAGGCTGGTTCTCTCTCTTCTGCCTTATAGTGAGCAGACCAGTCTCCAGCCCCAGGCTGGTTTCTCTCTTCTGCCTTATAGTGAGCAGACCAGACTGAGGGTCTCCAGCCCCAGGCTGGTTCTCTCTCTTCTGCCTTATAGTGAGCAGACCAGTCTCCAGCCCCAGGCTGGTTCTGAGGGTTTCTTCTGCCTTATAGTGAGGTTTAGACCAGTCTCCAGCCCAGGCTGGTTTCTCTCTTCTGCCTTATAGTGAGCAGACCAGTCTCCAGAGCCCCAGGCTGGTTTCTCTCTTCTGCCTTATAGTGAGCAGACCAGTCTACCAGCCCCAGGCTGAGGTTTCTCTCTCTTCTGCCTTATAGTGAGCAGACCAGTCTCCAGCCCCGGGCTTGTTTCTCTCTTCTGCCTTATAGTGAGCAGACCAGTCTCCAGCCCCAGGCTGAGGTTCTCTCTCTTCTGCCAGGGCTAGTGAGCAGACCAGTCTCCAGCCCCAGGCTGGTTTCTCTCTCTTCTGCCTTATAGTGAGCAGACCAGTCTCCAGCCCCAGGCTGGTTTCTCTCTCTTCTGCCTTATAGTGAGCAGACCAGTCCCCAGCCCCAGGCTGGTTTCTCTCTCTTCTGCCTTATAGTGAGCAGACCAGTCTCCAGCCCCAGGCTGGTTCTCTCTCTTCTGCCTTATAGTGAGCAGACCAGTCTCCAGCCCCAGGCTGGTTTCTCTCTTTTGCCTTATAGTGAGCAGACCAGTCTCCAGCCCCAGGCTGGTTCTCTCTCTTCTGCCTTACCAGTCTCCAGCCCCAGGCTTGTTTCTCTCTTCTGCCTTATAGTGAGCAGACCAGTCTCCAGCCCCAGGCTGGTTTTCTCTTCTGCCTTATAGTGAGCAGACCAGTCTCCAGCCCCAGGCTGGTTTCTCTCTTTTGCCTTATAGTGAGCAGACCAGTCTCCAGCCCCAGGCTGGTTCTCTCTCTTCTGCCTTTAGTGAGGGAACAGTCTCCAGCCCCAGGCTTGTTCTCTCTCTTCTGCCTTATAGTGAGCAGACCAGTCTCCAGCCCCAGGCTGGTTTCATTACTTCTAGACTGAGGGTTTAACTTACCAGGGCCTGAGGGTTTAACATTAGGGCTAGACTGAGGGTTTAACATTACCAGACTGAGGTTTAACATTACCAGGGCTAGACTGAGGGTTTAACATTACCAGGGCTAGACTGAGGGTTTAACATTACCAGGGCTAGACTGAGGGTTTAACATTCTGCCTTACCAGGGCTAGACTGAGGGTTTAACATTACCAGGGCTAGACTGAGGGTTTCTACAGGGCAGACTGAGGGTTTAACCCAGGGCTGGACTGAGGGTTTAACATTACCAGGCTAGACTGAGGGTTTAACATTACCAGGGCTAGACTGAGTTTAACAGAGGGCTAGACTGAGGGTTTAACATTACCAGCCCCAGGGGCTGAGGGTTTAACATTACCAGGGCTCTTCTGCCTTAGGGCTAGACTGAGGGTTTAACATTACCAGGGCTAGACTGAGGGTTTAACATTACCAGGGCTAGACTGAGGGTTTAACATTACCAGGGCTAGACTGAGGGTTTAACATTACCAGGGCTAGACTGAGGGTTTAACATTACCAGGGCTGGACTGAGGGTTTAACATTACCAGGGCTAGACTGAGGGTTTAACATAACCAGGGCTAGACTGAGGGTTTAACATTACCAGGGCTGGACTGAGGGTTTAACATTACCAGGGCTGGACTGAGGGTTTAACATTACCAGGGCTGGACTGAGGGTTTAACATTACCACTTGAGACCTTTTCTTTGATGCAGAACTTACTGGGAAACATGCGTGACATGTTCCCGATTGTCAACTTCTGTCTGCAATTGAATTAATAAAAGTTTTTGAATGATTTAATTAAAGATATTATCATAATGCTAATTTCACCAATGAGGCAATGATTGACAAGGGTGGAAGGAACGAACCCAAACAACTGCACAGAGCCCTGACCTCTAACCCCACCGAACACCTTTGGGATCAATTAGTACGCTGACTGCGAGCCAGGCCTAATCGCCCAACATCAGTGCCCAACCTCATTAATGCTCATGTGGCTGAATGGAAGCAAGTCCCCCTGCAGCAATGTTCCAACATCTAGTGGAAAGCCTTCCCAGAATAGTGGAGGCTGTTATAGCAGCAATGTTCCAACATCTAGCAGAAAGCCTTCCCAGTAGAGTGGAGGCTGTTATAGCGGCAATGTTCCAACATCGAGTGGAAAGCCTTCCCGGTAGAGTGGAGGCTGTTATAGCGGCAATGTTCCAACATCTAGTGGAAAGCCTTCCCAGAAGAGTGGAGGCTGTTATAGCAGCAATGTTCCAACATCTAGTGGAAAGCCTTCCCAGAAGAGTGGAGGCTGTTATAGCAGCAATGTTCCAACATCTAGTGGAAAGCCTTCCCAGAAGAGTGGAGGCTGTTATAGCAGCAATGTTCCAACATCTAGTGGAAAGCCTTCCCAGAAGAGTGGAGGCTGTTATAGCGGCAATGTTCCAACATCTAGTGGAAAGCCTTCCCATAGGAGCAGCAATGTTCCAACATCTAGTGGAAAGCCTTCCCAGAAGAGTGGAGGCTGTTATAGCAGCAATGTTCCAACATCTAGTGGAAAGCCTTCCCAGAAGAGTGGAGGCTGTTATAGCAGCAATGTTCCAACATCTAGTGGAAAGCCTTCCCAGAAGAGTGGAGGCTGTTATAGCAGCAATGTTACAACATCTAGTGGAAAGCCTTCCCAGAAGAGTGGAGGCTGTTATAGCAGCAATGTTCCAACATCTAGTGGAAAGCCTTCCCAGAAGAGTGGAGGCTGTTATAGCAGCAATGTTCCAACATCTAGTGGAAAGCCTTCCCAGAAGAGTGGAGGCTGTTATAGCAGCAATGTTCCAACATCTAGTGGAAAGCCTTCCCAGAAGAGTGGAGGCTGTTATAGCAGCAATGTTCCAACATCTAGTGGAAAGCCTTCCCAGAAGAGTGGAGGCTGTTATAGCAGCAATGTTCCAACATCTAGTGGAAAGCCTTCCCAGAAGAGTGGAGGCTGTTATAGCAGCAATGTTCCAACATCTAGTGGAAAGCCTTCCCAGAAGAGTGGAGGCTGTTATAGCAGCAATGTTCCAACATCTAGTGGAAAGCCTTCCCAGAAGAGTGGAGGCTGTTATAGCAGCAATGTTCCAACATCTAGTGGAAAGCCTTCCCAGAAGAGTGGAGGCTGTTATAGCAGCAATGTTCCAACATCTAGTGGAAAGCCTTCCCAGAAGAGTGGAGGCTGTTATAGCAGCAATGTTCCAACATCTAGTGGAAAGCCTTCCCAGAAGAGTGGAGGCTGTTATAGCAGCAATGTTCCAACATCTAGTGGAAAGCCTTCCCAGAAGAGTGGAGGCTGTTATAGCAGCAATGTTCCAACATCTAGTGGAAAGCCTTCCCAGAAGAGTGGAGGCTGTTATAGCGGCAATGTTCCAACATCTAGTGGAAAGCCTTCCCAGAAGAGTGGAGGCTGTTATAGCAGCAATGTTCCAACATCTAGTGGAAAGCCTTCCCAGAAGAGAGGCTGTTATAGCAGAGAAAGTGGAAATCTAGTGATACTGTTGATGTTGGTGATGTTGTGTCTTTCTACACCAGGGATGGGCCACTTTGATTGGACGGGGGCCACAAAAAAATCTGAACGGCCGCAGTTGTGACAGACTGAAGAAAACAACACTGATCCACTCATTAGTTTTTCATTCAGGAAGCAGCAGCATCATCATGTCTGTCTGGCAGTCTGTCTGGCAGCTCCCCACCTAGTTACACATCTATAGTTCTGACTGGCTTCCCAAGGGGGCGGAGCTCCATCTGTCCTGAGGTTCTGAATGTCCGTCCATCCCTCCAGCCTCCACAGCTTCCCTCTTCAACAGCTTCCGACAGCTTCCCTCTTCAACAGCTTCCGACAGCTTCCCTCTTCAACAGCTTCCGACCTGGGGGCCCCTCTTCAACAGCTTGTGACAGACTTCCAGTCTGTCAACAGCTTCCCTCTAGTTCAACAGCTTCCGACAGCTTCCCTCTTCAACAGCTTCCGACAGCTTCCCTCTTCAACAGCTTCCGACAGCTTCCCTCTTCAACAGCTTCCGACAGCTTCCTCCCTCGTTTCAGACGACTGTCACACTGTTTCCCACCTGACGACTGTCAACACACACTGATACGTAAACGAATGGAATTAACTGACAACAGAAAAAGGATCAACCATGAGCTGATTGGTTTATGCTCCACTTCCTGCTTGGTGAGAGGGGGTGGAGTCAGAAGCAAGGATACTAAACAGAGTGGTATCATGAAGACAAGATGTGTGTGTGTGTGTGTGTGTGTGTGTGTGTGTGTGTGTGTGTGTGTGTGTGTGTGTGTGTGTGTGTGTGTGTGTGTGTGTGTGTGTGTGTGTGCGTGTGTGTGTGTGTGTGTGTGTGCGTGCGTGCGTGCGTGCGTGCGTGCGTGTTTAAAACCAAATATAATATACATTTGTTCAACAAACTGCCACACAGATTGTCCAGTCATAGTGGGTAAAACGGTCGTTCTGGATCCGTCAGAAACTCACTTCCTGTGTAGATACATCCTGAATACAGACGGGCTGGATGTCCTTGTACTGTCATCTGACCCGGGAGGCTGGTTCTGATCCATATCAACCCTGTCATCTGACCCGGGAGGCTGGTTCTGATCCATATCAACCCTGTCATCTGACCCGGGAGGCTGGTTCTGATCCATATCAACCCTGTCATCTGACCCGGGAGGCTGGTTCTGATCCATATCAACCCTGTCATCTGACCCGGGAGGCTGGTTCTGATCCATATCAACCCTGTCATCTCCAGGCTGGTTATCCATATCAACCCTGTCATCTGACCCGGGAGGCTGGTTCTGATCCATATCAGACTGGAACTAAACCTAGCAGGCTGGTGGATCCAGCTCACTATGGCACACTATTCTGAGTGTCCTATAGGGCTCTGGTCAAGTGTCACTATTAGGCTGGCTCTGGTCTAAAGTAGTCACTATAGGGAATAGGGCTCTGGTCCTAAAGTAGTGTATCTATATAGGGAATAGGGCTCTGGTCTAAAGTAGTGCACTATATAGGGAATAGGGCTCTGGTCTAAAGTAGTCACTATATAGGGAATAGGGCTCTGGTCTAAAGTAGTGTCATCTATATAGGGAATAGGGCTCTGGTCTAAAGTAGCTCTGGCACTATATAGGGAATAGGGCTCTGGTCTATAGTAGTGTACATATAGGGAATAGGGCTCTGGTCTAAAGTAGTGTATTATATAGGGAATAGGGCTCTGGTCTATCAAGTAGTCACTATATAGGGAATAGGGCTCTGGTCTAAAGTAGTGTACTATATGAGGGAATGGTTCTGGCTCTGGTCATCTGAGTAGTACTATATAGGGAATAGGAGCTCTGGTCTAAAGTCAAGTGTACTATATGGGAATAGGGCTCTGGTCTAAAGTAGTGCACTATATAGGGAATAGGGCTCTGGTCTATAGTAGTGTACTATATAGGGAATAGGGCTCTGGTCTAAAGTAGTCACTATATAGGGAATAGGGCTCTGGTCTATAGTAGTGTACTATATAGGGAATAGGGCTCTGGTCTATAGTAGTGTCACTATATAGGGAATAGGGTTCTATCTAAAGGGCCCTGGTAGTGTACTATACCCGGGAAGGCTGGTGGTTACTATATAGGGAATAGGGCTCTGGTCTAAAGTAGTGGTACTATATAGGGAATAGGTCTCTGGTCTAAAGTAGTGATCCTATATAGGGAATAGGGCTCTGGTCTAAAGTAGTGTATTATATAGGGAATAGGGCTCTGGTCTATAGTAGTGTACTATATAGGGAATAGGGCTCTGGTCTATAGTAGTGTACTATATAGGGAATAGGGCTCTGGTCTAAAGTAGTGTACTATATAGGGAATAGGGCTCTGGTCTAAAGTAGTGCACTATATAGGGAATAGGGCTCTGGTCTAAAGTAGGGTAGGGCTCACTATATAGGGGAATAGGGCTCTGGTCTAAAGTAGTGTACTATATGTACTATAGGGAATAGGGCTCTGGTCTAAAGTAGTGTACTATATAGGGAATAGGGCTCTGGTCTAAAGTAGTGTACTATATAGGGAATAGGGCTCTGGTCTAAAGTAGTGTACTATATAGGGAATAGGGCTCTGGTCTAAAGTAGTGTACTATATAGGGAATAGGGCTCTGGTCTAAAGTAGTGTACTATATAGGGAATAGGGCTCTGGTCTAAAGTAGTGTACTATATAGGGAATAGGGCTCTGGTCTAAAGTAGTGTACTATATAGGGAATAGGGCTCTGGTCTAAAGTAGTGTACTATATAGGGAATAGGGCTCTGGTCTAAAGTAGTGCACTATATAGGGAATAGGGCTCTGGTCTATAGTAGTGTACTATATAGGGAATAGGGCTCTGGTCTAAAGTAGTGCACTATATAGGGAATAGGGCTCTGGTCTAAAGTAGTGCACTATATAGGGAATAGGGCTCTGGTCTAAAGTAGTGTACTACATAGGGAATAGGGCTCTGGTCTATAGTAGTACACTATATAGGGAATAGGGCTCTGGTCTAAAGTAGTGTACTATATAGGGAATAGGGCTCTGGTCTAAAGTAGTGTACTATATAGGGAATAGGGCTCTGGTCTAAAGTAGTGCACTATATAGGGAATAGGGCTCTGGTCTATAGTAGTGTACTACATAGGGAATAGGGCTCTGGTCTATAGTAGTGCACTATATAGGGAATAGGGCTCTGGTCTAAAGTAGTGTACTATATAGGGAATAGGGCTCTGGTCTATAGTAGTGCACTATATAGGGAATAGGGCTCTGGTCTATAGTAGTGTACTATATAGGGAATAGGGCTCTGGTCTATAGTAGTGCACTATATAGGGAATAGGGCTCTGGTCTAAAGTAGTGCACTATATAGGGAATAGGGCTCTGGTCTAAAGTAGTGCACTATATAGGGAATAGGGCTCTGGTCTAAAGTAGTGCACTATATAGGGAATAGGGCTCTGGTCTAAAGTAGTGTACTATATAGGGAATAGGGCTCTGGTCTAAAGTAGTGTACTATATAGGGAATAGGGTTCTATCTAAAGTAATGCAATATATAGGGAATAGGGTTCTGGTTCTAAAGTAGTGCACTATATAGGGAATAGGGCTCTGGTCTAAAGTAGTGTACTATATAGGGAATAGGGTTCTATCTAAAGTAATGCAATATATAGGGAATAGGGAGCCATTTGGGACTCAGGATGTGTCAGACTCTCTGACGTCTCTGACCCTGTTGAGGCTCTGATGTTTTTGTCTCTTATCCCTGAGCAACATCATTTTTATGAGAGTGAATCTTGGATACGTTGTCTGTCAGTTCAATTGTTTTATTATTTTACGGCACATGGAGAGAAAAAAATAAAAGTTCTGATTTGCAGTGTACGGACATAATGTAAAGCACACAATGCTTCAAAGCTTTCTGTTCACTCTCCTCAGTTCTCGCTAAGCATTTGTCCTGGAGGCAGGGAGGCAGGGAGGGAGGCAGGGAGGGAGGGAGGGAGGGAAGGAGAGAGACAGGGAGGGAAGGAGAGAGAGGGAGGGAAGGAGAGAGACGGAGGGAAGGAGAGAGACAGGGAGGGAGGGAGGCAGGGAGGGAGACAGGGGGGAGGCAGGCAGGGGGAGGCAGGGAGGGAGACGGGAGGGAGGCAGGGAGGGAGGCGTTGAGGGAGGCAGGGAGGGAGGCGTTGAGGAGACAGGGAGGGAGGCAGGGAGGGAGACAGGGAGGGAGGCAGGGAGGAGACGGGGAGGGAGGCAGGGAGGGAGACGGGGAGGGAGGCAGGGAGGGAGACAGGGGAGGCAGGGAGGGAGGGAGGAGACAGGGAGGGAGGGAGGAGGGAGGGAGGGAGGCGGAGACAGGGAGAGGCAGGGAGGGAGGGAGGAGAGGAGGAGGCAGGGAGGGAGACAGGGAGGGAGACGGGGAGGGAGGCAGGGAGGGAGACAGGGAGGGAGGCGGGGAGGGAGGCAGGGAGGGAGAGAGACAGGGAGGGAGACAGGGAGAGAAACTGAGGGAGACAGGGAGGGAGGCGTTGAGGGAGGCAGGGAGGGAGGCGTTGAGGCAGGGAGGGAGACAGGGAGGGAGAGAGACAGGGAGGGAGGGAGAGAGACAGGGAGGGAGACAGGGAGGGAGGCAGGGAGAGAGACAGGGAGGGAGGGAGGGAGTGAGGCAGGGAGGAAGACAGAGAGGCAGGGAGGGAGACAGAGAGGCAGGGAGGGAGGGAGACAGAGAGGCAGGGAGGGAGGGAGGGAGACAGAGAGGCAGGGAGGGAGGCAGGGAGGGAGACAGACACACACATACCATATTACATTTAGCACAACAAACAGCAGCTGGTCTTCCAGATATGGCCCAGAGAACAAATGTCTTGTCTGCTTTCCAAGTCCAGGGCTACAGTCAGTCTCTCTCCCCTCCCTCCCTTCCTCCCTCCTTCCCTCCCATAGTGATGCCCAGTTCTATTGTTAGAGAAGAACAGAGAGTTGTATGAGTCCAAACCAGCCCTGTACTGACTCGACATTCACAGCAACAGCTTCCTCTCCCAGCCAGAGACCAGATAGAAACCAGGTCTGCAACTTCTGGACAGACTGCTCCATCCGTCCTCGGGAAGGGGTAAAAAAACAATGTTTGGGACACAACGACCTTACGGTTACCCCCGGTTACCCTTCAGTTGGTTAACGCCGGTTTGTCTCAAACCAGGTCATAACCCCAAACTAAAAGGTGAGAGGTCACAAGAAGCAGAGCTCACAATTTAAAACCTCATGATCGGTTGGCACAAAGGTCAGAGTTCGTAGTAAGAGTCTTTAGTAACCGCTCTGTCCACTCCCCTACATCGACTGTCCTTAGAATCCACCGCCCTTTCCCTCTCCTCCGTAGAAGTGTAGTCCTAGACAGCCTTAGAGGAGAGGGTTATGGGTAGTGTAGTCAATAACGGGTCAGAGTGTCCTGGCTCATCGGTGTTGGCTAGCTGTTGTTCTCTGCAGTCATGTATTTGAGGGCAGCGAAGCCGTATCGTCTAGACATGTTCTGTTGAAACTCCTCTTTCAGGGTCTTCAGGCAGACGCGGTACTGCTTGTTGGACCGGAATTTGGTGATGTCGAAACTGGGAGCGTGAGGCATGTGGATCATATAGGCATTGGGCAGAACCACAAACTCATACTCCTGGAAGAGAGGACAGAGGACTGAGTTAGAAACACTAAGACAGCATCACTAACTCATACTCCTGGAAGAGAGGACAGAGGACCGAGTTAGTGTTTCTAAGACAGCATCACTAACTCATACTCCTGGAAGAGAGGACAGAGTTAGAAACACTAAGACAGCATCACTAACTCATACTCCTGGAAGAGAGGACAGAGTTAGAAACACTAAGACAGCATCACTAACTCATACTCCTGGAAGAGAGGACAGAGTTAGAAACACTAAGACAGCATCACTAACTCATACTCCTGGAAGAGAGGACAGAGTTAGAAACACTAAGACAGCATCACTAACTCATACTCCTGGAAGAGAGGACAGAGTTAGAAACACTAAGACAGCATCACTAACTCATACTGCTGGAAGAGAGGACAGAGGACCGAGTTAGAAACACTAAGACAGCATCACTAACTCATACTCCTGGAAGAGAGGACAGAGTTAGAAACACTAAGACAGCATCACTAACTCATACTCCTGGAAGAGAGGACAGAGGACCGAGTTAGTGTTTCTAAGACAGCATCACTAACTCATACTCCTGGAAGAGAGGACAGAGGACCGAGTTAGAAACACTAAGACAGCATCACTAACTCATACTCCTGGAAGAGAGGACAGAGTTAGAAACACTGAGACAGCATCACTAACTCATACTCCTGGAAGAGAGGACAGAGTTAGAATCACTAAGACAGCATCACTAACTCATACTGCTGGAAGAGAGGACAGAGGACCGAGTTAGAAACACTAAGACAGCATCACTAACTCATACTCCTGGAAGAGAGGACAGAGGACCGAGTTAGAAACACTAAGACAGCATCACTAACTCATAGTCCTGGAAGAGAGGACAGAGGACCGAGTTAGAAACACTAAGACAGCATCACTAACTCATACTCCTGGAAGAGAGGACAGAGTTAGAAACACTGAGACAGCATCACTAACTCATACTCCTGGAAGAGAGGACAGAGTTAGAATCACTAAGACAGCATCACTAACTCATACTGCTGGAAGAGAGGACAGAGGACCGAGTTAGAAACACTAAGACAGCATCACTAACTCATAGTCCTGGAAGAGAGGACAGAGTTAGAAACACTAAGACAGCATCACTAACTCATACTCCTGGAAGAGAGGACAGAGGACCGAGTTAGTGTTTCTAAGACAGCATCACTAACTCATACTCCTGGAAGAGAGGACAGAGGACCGAGTTAGTGTTTCTAAGACAGCATCACTAACTCATACTCCTGGAAGAGAGGACAGAGTTAGAAACACTAAGACAGCATCACTAACTCATACTCCTGGAAGAGAGGACAGAGTTAGAAACACTGAGACAGCATCACTAACTCATACTCCTGGAAGAGAGGACCGAGTTAGTGTTTCTAAGACAGCATCACTAACTCATACTCCTGGAAGAGAGGACAGAGGACCGAGTTAGTGTTTCTAAGACAGCATCACTAACTCATACTCCTGGAAGAGAGGACAGAGTTAGAAACACTAAGACAGCATCACTAACTCATACTCCTGGAAGAGAGGACAGAGTTAGTGTTTCTAAGACAGCATCACTAACTCATACTCCTGGAAGAGAGGACAGAGTTAGAAACACTGAGACAGCATCACTAACTCATACTCCTGGAAGAGAGGACAGAGTTAGAAACACTGAGACAGCATCACTAACTCATACTCCTGGAAGAGAGGACAGAGTTAGAAACACTAAGACAGCATCACTAACTCATACTCCTGGAAGAGAGGACAGAGTTAGAAACACTAAGACAGCATCACTAACTCATACTCCTGGAAGAGAGGACAGAGGACCGAGTTAGTGTTTCTAAGACAGCATCACTAACTCATACTCCTGGAAGAGAGGACAGAGGACCGAGTTAGTGTTTCTAAGACAGCATCACTAACTCATACTCCTGGAAGAGAGGACAGAGGACCGAGTTAGTGTTTCTAAGACAGCATCACTAACTCATACTCCTGGAAGAGAGGACAGAGTTAGAAACACTAAGACAGCATCACTAACTCATACTCCTGGAAGAGAGGACAGAGTTAGAAACACTAAGACAGCATCACTAACTCATACTCCTGGAAGAGAGGACAGAGTTAGAAACACTGAGACAGCATCACTAACTCATACTCCTGGAAGAGAGGACAGAGTTAGAAACACTGAGACAGCATCACTAACTCATACTCCTGGAAGAGAGGACAGAGGACCGAGTTAGTGTTTCTAAGACAGCATCACTAACTCATACTCCTGGAAGAGAGGACAGAGGACCGAGTTAGTGTTTCTAAGACAGCATCACTAACTCATACTCCTGGAAGAGAGGACAGAGTTAGAAACACTAAGACAGCATCACTAACTCATACTGCTGGAAGAGAGGACAGAGGACAGAGTTAGAAACACTAAGACAGCATCACTAACTCATACTGCTGGAAGAGAGGACAGAGTTAGAAACACTAAGACAGCATCACTAACTCATACTGCTGGAAGAGAGGACAGAGGACAGAGTTAGAAACACTAAGACAGCATCACTAACTCATACTGCTGGAAGAGAGGACAGAGGACAGAGTTAGAAACACTAAGACAGCATCACTAACTCATACTGCTGGAAGAGAGGACAGAGGACAGAGTTAGAATCACTAAGACAGCATCACTAACTCATACTGCTGGAAGAGAGGACAGAGGACAGAGTTAGAATCACTAAGACAGCATCACTAACTCATACTGCTGGAAGAGAGGACAGAGTTAGAATCACTAAGACAGCATCACTAACTCATACTGCTGGAAGAGAGGACAGAGGACAGAGTTAGAAACACTAAGGACTGACTCATATTGAGACAGAGTGATGGGTAAAGAGGTGTGTCCAGTACCTGTGAGTGACAGAGTGATGGGTAAAGGTGTATCCAGTACCTGTGAGTGACAGAGTGATGGGTAAAGGTGTGTCCAGTACCTGTGAGTGACAGAGTGATGGTAAATGTGTATCCAGTACCTGTGAGTGACAGAGTGATGGGTAAAGGTGTGTCCAGTACCTGTGAGTGACAGAGTGATGGGTAAAGGTGTGTCCAGTACCTGTGAGTGACAGAGTGATGGTAAAGGTGTATCCAGTACCTGTGAGTGACAGAGTGATGGTTAAAGGTGTGTCCAGTACCTGTGAGTGACAGAGTGATGGGTAAAGGTGTGTCCAGTACCTGTGAGTGACAGAGTGATGGGTAAAGGTGTGTCCAGTACATGTGAGTGACAGAGTGATGGGTAAAGGTGTATCCAGTACCTGTGAGTGACAGAGTGATGGGTAAAGGTGTGTCCAGTACCTGTGAGTGACAGAGTGATGGTAAAGGTGTATCCAGTACCTGTGAGTGACAGAGTGATGGGTAAAGGTGTATCCAGTACCTGTGAGTGACAGAGTGATGGGTAAAGGTGTGTCCAGTACCTGTGAGTGACAGAGTGATGGGTAAAGGTGTATCCAGTACCTGTGCATCCAGCTCCATAATATGAGCCACTTTATTCCACCCAAAGCCAACGAAGCGTCTGTCGTACTCTGGACTGTCCCGTCGCACCATCACGTAGGGTTCAAAGTCCGCTTCCCACTGGACTCTGTACGGCGTGGTGGCAGTCCTCCACTTAGCAAAGTTAGTGGGAGCATGACCCTTCGTCCAGACATGGTATCTAAGCAGGGAGAACAGGAAGTAGGATTCAACATTCAGGGTAGCCTTGTGGTTAGAGTGTAGAGGCGGCAGGTAGCCTAGTGGTTAGAGTGTAGAGGTGGCAGGTAGCCTAGTGGTTAGAGTGTAGAGGTGGCAGGGTAGCCTAGTGATTAGAGTGTAGAGGTGGCAGGGTAGCCTAGTGGTTAGAGTGTAGAGGTGGCAGGGTAGCCTAGTGGTTAGAGTGTAGAGGGGGCAGGGTAGCCTAGTGGTTAGAGTGTAGAGGTGGCAGGGTAGCCTAGTGGTTAGAGTGTAGAGGGGGCAGGTAACCTAGTGGTTAGAGTGTAGAGGTGGCAGGGTAGCCTAGTGGTTAGAGTGTAGAGGCGGCAGGGTAGCCTAGTGGTTAGAGTGTAGAGGGGGCAGGTAACCTAGTGGTTAGAGTGTAGAGGTGGCAGGGTAGCCTAGTGGTTAGAGTGTAGAGGTGGCAGGTAGCCTAGTGGTTAGAGTGTAGAGGTGGCAGGGTAGACTAGTGGTTAGAGTGTAGAGGCGGCAGGGTAGCCTAGTGGTTAGAGTGTAGAGGTGGCAGGTAGCCTAGTGGTTAGAGTGTAGAGGGGGCAGGGTAGCCTAGTGGTTAGAGTGTAGAGGTGGCAGGGTAGCCTAGTGGTTAGAGTGTAGAGGCGGCAGGGTAGCCTAGTGGTTAGAGTGTAGAGGTGGCAGGGTAGACTAGTGGTTAGAGTGTAGAGGCGGCAGGTAGCTGAAGAGTGATTAAACCCAACTATCTGGGAGTCTTCTAGCTGAAGAGTGATTAAACCCAACTATCTGGGAGTCTTCTAGCTGAGGAGTGATTGAACCCAACTATCTGGGAGTCTTCTAGCTGAGGAGTGATTGAACCCAACTATCTGGGAGTCTTCTAGCTGAGGTGTGATTGAACCCAACTATCTGGGAGTCTTCTAGCTGAAGAGTGATTAAACCCAACTATCTGGGAGTCTTCTAGCTGAGGAGTGATTGAACCCAACTATCTGGGAGTCTTCTAGCTGAAGAGTGATTAAACCCAACTATCTGGGAGTCTTCTAGCTGAGGAGTGATTGAACCCAACTATCTGGGAGTCCTTCTAGCTGAGGAGTGATTGAACCCAACTATCTGGGAGTCTTCTAGCTGAAGAGTGATTGAACCCAACTATCTGGGAGTCCTTCTAGCTGAGGTGTGATTGAACCCAACTATCTGGGAGTCTTCTAGCTGAGGAGTGATTGAACCCAACTATCTGGGAGTCTTCTAGCTGAGGAGTGATTAAACCCAACTATCTGGGAGTCCTTCTAGCTGAAGAGTGATTGAACCCAACTATCTGGGAGTCTTCTAGCTGAGGAGTGATTGAACCCCTATCTGAGAGTCTTCTAGCTGAGGTGTGATTGAACCCAACTATCTGGGAGTCTTCTAGCTGAGGAGTGATTGAACCCAACTATCTGGGAGTCTTCTAGCTGAGGAGTGATTGAACCCAACTATCTGGGAGTCCTTCTAGCTGAAGAGTGATTGAACCCATCTGGGAGTCTTCTAGCTGAGGAGTGATTGAACCCAACTATCTGGGAGTCCTTCTAGCTGAGGAGTGATTGAACCCATCTGGGAGTCTTCTAGCTGAGGTGTGATTGAACCCAACCATCTGGGAGTCTTCTAGCTGAGGAGTGATTGAACCCAACTATCTGGGAGTCCTTCTAGCTGAGGTGTGATTGAACCCCTATCTGGGAGTCTTCTAGCTGAAGAGTGATTGAACCCAACTATCTGGGAGTCTTCTAGCTGAAGAGTGATTAAACCCAACTATCTGGGAGTCTTCTAGCTGAGAGTGATTAAACCCAACTATCTGGGAGTCTTCTAGCTGAGGAGTGATTGAACCCAACTATCTGGGAGTCTTCTAGCTGAGGTGTGATTGAACCCAACTATCTGGGAGTCTTCTAGCTGAAGAGTGATTAAACCCAACTATCTGGGAGTCTTCTAGCTGAGTAGTGATTAAACCCAACTATCTGGGAGTCTTCTAGCTGAAGAGTGATTAAACCCAACTATCTGGGAGTCTTCTAGCTGAGGAGTGATTGAACCCAACTATCTGGGAGTCTTCTAGCTGAGGAGTGATTGAACCCAACTATCTGGGAGTCTTCTAGCTGAGGAGTGATTGAACCCAACTATCTGGGAGTCCTTCTAGCTGAGGTGTGATTGAACCCAACTATCTGGGAGTCTTCTAGCTGAAGAGTGATTGAACCCAACTATCTGGGAGTCTTCTAGCTGAGGAGTGATTGAACCCAACTATCTGGGAGTCTTCTAGCTGAAGAGTGATTGAACCCAACTATCTGGGAGTCTTCTAGCTGAGGAGTGATTGAACCCAACTATCTGGGAGTCTTCTAGCTGAGGTGTGATTGAACCCAACTATCTGGGAGTCTTCTAGCTGAAGAGTGATTGAACCCAACTATCTGGGAGTCTTCTAGCTGAGGAGTGATTGAACCCAACTATCTGGGAGTCCTTCTAGCTGAGGAGTGATTGAACCCATCTGGGAGTCTTCTAGCTGAGGAGTGATTGAACCCATCTGGGAGTCCTTCTAGCTGAGGAGTGATTGAACCCATCTGGGAGTCCTTCTAGCTGAGGAGTGATTGAACCCAACCATCTGGGAGTCTTCTAGCTGAGGAGTGATTGAACCCAACTATCTGGGAGTCCTTCTAGCTGAGGTGTGATTGAACCCAACTATCTGGGAGTCTTCTAGCTGAAGAGTGATTGAACCCAACTATCTGGGAGTCTTCTAGCTGAAGAGTGATTGAACCCAACTATCTGGGAGTCCTTCTAGCTGAGGTGTGATTGAACCCAACTATCTGGGAGTCTTCTAGCTGAGGAGTGATTGAACCCAACTATCTGGGAGTCTTCTAGCTGAGGAGTGATTGAACACAACCATCTGGGAGTCCTTCTAGCTGAGGAGTGATTGACCCCATCTGGGAGTCTTCTAGCTGAGGAGTGATTGAACCCATCTGGGAGTCTTCTAGCTGAGGTGTGATTGAACCCATCTGGGAGTCCTTCTAGCTGAGTAGTGATTGAACCCATCTGGGAGTCCTTCTAGCTGAGTAGTGATTGAACCCATCTGGGAGTCCTTCTAGCTGAGGAGTGATTGAACCCATCTGGGAGTCTTCTAGCTGAGGAGTGATTGAACCCATCTGGGAGTCCTTCTAGCTGAGGTGTGATTGAACCCATCTGGGAGTCCTTCTAGCTGAGTAGTGATTGAACCCATCTGGGAGTCCTTCTAGCTGAGTAGTGATTGAACCCATCTGGGAGTCCTTCTAGCTGAGGAGTGATTGAACCCATCTGGGAGTCCTTCTAGCTGAGTAGTGATTGAACCCATCTGGGAGTCCTTCTAGCTGAGGTGTGATTGAACCCATCTGGGAGTCCTTCTAGCTGAGTAGTGATTGAACCCATCTGGGAGTCCTTCTAGCTGAGTAGTGATTGAACCCATCTGGGAGTCCTTCTAGCTGAGGAGTGATTGAACCCATCTGGGAGTCCTTCTAGCTGAGTAGTGATTGAACCCATCTGGGAGTCCTTCTAGCTGAGTAGTGATTGAACCCATCTGGGAGTCCTTCTAGCTGAGGTGTGATTGAACCCATCTGGGAGTCCTTCTAGCTGAGTAGTGATTGAACCCATCTGGGAGTCCTTCTAGCTGAGGTGTGATTGAAACACAACTTTCTGGGCTCTGTAGCTCAATCTGTCATGTTAATGATCAAAAACGATGTCTGTGTTGAAAGACAAACACCTACGCTGCTGATTGTATTTAGACACCAGGAGGCAGTCTTTATTTTATTTAACGAGGCATCCCTTCCCATCCCTTTAGAGTCGGAGTAAGATTGATGTTGTACCTTAAATGATCGTTTCATCCGTTGGCAGGCGAATGGTACAGAACATCTGTGCTGCTGCTGACTAATGAGAATGTGTCCCATCCCTTTAAGTTCAGAACACTGGCCCAGTGTCCCATCCCTTTAAGTACAGAACACTGGCCCAGTGTCCCATCCCTTTAAGTACAGAACACTGGCCCAGTGTCCCATCCCTTTAAGTACAGAACACTGGCCCAGTGGGCCATCCCTTTAAGTACAGAACACTGGCCCAGTGTCCCATCCCTTTAAGTACAGAACACTGGCCCAGTGTCCCATCCCTTTAAGTACAGAACACTGGCCCAGTGTCCCATCCCTTTAAGTACAGAACACTGGCCCAGTGGGCCATCCCTTTAAGTACAGAACACTGGCCCAGTGTCCCATCCCTTTAAGTACAGAACACTGGCCCAGTGGGCCATCCCTTTAAGTTCAGAACACTGGCCCAGTGTCCCATCCCTTTAAGTACAGAACACTGGCCCAGTGGTCCCATCCCTTTAAGTACAGAACACTGGCCCACTGGGACATCCCTTTAAGTTCAGAACACTGGCCCAGCGTCCCATCCCTTTAAGTTCAGAACACTGGCCCAGTGTCCCATCCCTTTAAGTACAGAACACTGGCCCACTGGGCCATCCCTTTAAGTTCAGAACACTGGCCCAGTGTCCCATCCCTTTAAGTTCAGAACACTGGCCCAGTGTCCCATCCCTTTAAGTACAGAACACTGGCCCAGTGTCCCATCCCTTTAAGTACAGAACACTGGCCCAGTGGAACATCCCTTTAGTTCAGAACACTGGCCCAGTGGAACATCCCTTTAGTTCAGAACACTGGCCCAGTGGGCCATCCCTTTAAGTACAGAACACTGGCCCAGTGTCCCATCCCTTTAAGTACAGAACACTGGCCCAGTGGAACATCCCTTTAGTTCAGAACACTGGCCCAGTGGGCCATCCCTTTAAGTACAGAACACTGGCCCAGTGGGCCATCCCTTTAAGTTCAGAACACTGGCCCAGTGGGCCATCCCTTTAAGTACAGAACACTGGCCCAGTGTCCCATCCCTTTAAGTACAGAACACTGGCCTAGTGGAACATCCCTTTAGTTCAGAACACTGGCCCAGTGGGCCATCCCTTTAAGTACAGAACACTGGCCCAGTGGGCCATCCCTTTAGTTCAGAACACTGGCCCAGTGGGCCATCCCTTTAAGTTCAGAACACTGGCCCAGTGGGCCATCCCTTTAAGTACAGAACACTGGCCCAGTGTCCCATCCCTTTAAGTTCAGAACACTGGCCCAGTGGGCCATCCCTTTAAGTTCAGAACACTGGCCCAGTGGGCCATCCCTTTAAGTACAGAACACTGGCCCAGTGGGCCATCCCTTTAAGTTCAGAACACTGGCCCAGTGGGCCATCCCTTTAAGTACAGAACACTGGCCCAGTGGGCCATCCCTTTAAGTACAGAACACTGGCCCAGTGGGCCATCCCTTTAAGTACAGAACACTGGCCCAGTGGGCCATCCCTTTAGTTCAGAACACTGGCCCAGTGTCCCATCCCTTTAAGTACAGAACACTGGCCCAGTGGGCCATCCCTTTAAGTACAGAACACTGGCCCAGTGGGCCATCCCTTTAAGTTCAGAACACTGGCCCAGTGTCCAGTTGGGACAGCAGCTACATGTGTTTTTACCTGAAGGTGAATAGAGTCCCCATGTCCAGTTGGGACAGAGCTACAGCTACATGTGTTTTTACCTGAAGGTGAATAGAGTCCCCATGTCCAGTTGGGACAGCAGCTACATGTGTTTTTACCTGAAGGTGAATAGAGTCCCCATGTCCAGTTGGGACAGCAGCTACATGTGTTTTTACCTGAAGGTGAATAGAGTCCCCATGTCCAGTTGGGACAGCAGCTACATGTGTTTTTACCTGAAGGTGAATAGAGTCCCCATGTCCAGTTGGGACAGCAGCTACACGTGTTTTTACCTGAAGGTGAATAGAGTCCCCATGTCCAGTTGGGACAGCAGCTACATGTGTTTTTACCTGAAGGTGAATAGAGTCCCCATGTCCAGTTGGGACAGCAGCTCGGCCTTGGACTTGGGGTAAGACAGACGGTAACGGAGCGTCTCGAAGGCCGGCACCACCAACGCCTTCTTGCTGTTAGCCATGTCCAGCTGTACCACTGACTTCCTGCAGGGACGTTACAGAGACGTTACAGGGATGTTACAGGGACGTTACAGAGACGTTACAGGGATGTTACAGGGACGTTACAGACAGAGACGTTACAGGGACGTTACAGAGACGTTACAGGGACGTTACAGAGACGTTACAGGGACGTTACAGAGACGTTACAGAGACGTTACAGAGACGTTACAGAGACGTTACAGACAGAGACGTTACAGAGACGTTACAGAGACGTTACAGAGACGTTACAGAGACGTTACAGGGACGTTACAGGGACGTTACAGAGACGTTACAGAGACGTTACAGGGACGTTACAGGGACGTTACAGAGACGTTACAGAGACGTTACAGAGACGTTACAGAGACGTTACAGAGACGTTACAGAGACGTTACAGGGACGTTACAGAGACGTTACAGGGATGTTACAGAGACGTTACAGGACGTTACAGGGACGTTACAGAGAC
>NW_026288454.1:40000-69375 GCF_023373465.1 Oncorhynchus keta
TCAGTGTTCCCTGTGTTCTAGAATGGGTCTATATGGACCTCAGTGTTCCCTGTGTTCTAGAATGGGTCTATATGGACTGGACCTGTCCATAGAGAGCTGTGTGTAAGGTCTGTCTTCCTACCTGTCCATGGAGAGCTGTGTGTAAGGTCTGTCTTCCTACCTGTCCATGGAGAGCTGTGTGTAAGGTCTTTCTTCCTACCTGTCCATAGAGAGCTGTGTGTAAGGTCTGTCTTCCTACCTGTCCACGGAGAGCTGTGTAAGGTCTGTCTTCCTACCTGTCCATAGAGAGCTGTGTGTAAGGTCTGTCTTCCTACCTGTCCATGAAGAGCTGTGTGTAAGGTCTGTCTTCCTACCTGTCCATAGAGAGATGTGTAAGGTCTGTCTTCCTACCTGTCCATGGAGAGCTGTGTGTAAGGTCTGTCTTCCTACCTGTCCATAGAGAGCTGTGTGTAAGGTCTGTCTTCCTACCTGTCCATAGAGAGCTGTGTGTAAGGTCTGTCTTCCTACCTGTCCATAGAGAGCTGTGTGTAAGGTCTGTCTTCCTACCTGTCCATGGAGAGCTGTGTGTAAGGTCTGTCTTCCTACCTGTCCATGGAGAGCTGTGTGTAAGGTCTGTCTTCCTACCTGTCCATGGAGAGCTGTGTGTAAGGTCTGTCTTCCTACCTGTCCATAGAGAGCTGTGTGTAAGGTCTGTCTTCCTACCTGTCCATAGAGAGCTGTGTGTAAGGTCTGTCTTCCTACCTGTCCATAGAGAGCTGTGTGTAAGGTCTGTCTTCCTACCTGTCCATGGAGAGCTGTGTGTAAGGTCTGTCTTCCTACCTGTCCATAGAGAGCTGTGTGTAAGGTCTGTCTTCCTACCTGTCCATGGAGAGCTGTGTAAGGTCTGTCTTCCTACCTGTCCATGGAGAGAGAGCTGTCTTGTGTAAGGTCTGTCTTCCTACCTGTCCATGGAGAGAGTCTTCCTACCTGTGTGTGTCAGGTCTGTCTTCCTACCTGTCCATAGAGAGCTGTGTGTAAGGTCTGTCTTCCTACCTGTCCATAGAGAGCAGGTCATCTTCCTACCTGTCCATGGAGAGCTGTGTGTACAGGTCTTTCTTCCTACCTGTCCATAGAGAGCTGTGTGTAAGGTCTGTCTTCCTACCTGTCCATGGAGAGCTGTGTAAGGTCTGTCTTCCTACCTGTCCATAGAGAGCTGTGTGAGGTCTGTCTTCCTACCTGTCCATGAAGAGCTGTGTGTAAGGTCTGTCTTCCTACCTGTCCATAGAGAGATGTGTAAGGTCTGTCTTCCTACCTGTCCATTGAGAGCTGTGTGTAAGGTCTGTCTTCCTACCTGTCCATGGGAGAGCTGTGTGTAAGGTCTGTCTTCCTACCTGTCCATGGAGAGCTGGGAAGGTCTTTCTTCCTACCTGTCCATAGAGAGCTGTGTGTAAGGTCTGTCTTCCTACCTGTCCATAGAGAGCTGTGTGTAAGGTCTGTCTTCCTACCTGTCCATGAAGAGCTGTGTGAGGTCTGTCTTCCTACCTGTCCATAGAGATGGTTCCTACCTGGGAGGGTCTGTCTTCCTACCTGTCCATGGAGAGGTGTGTAAGGTCTGTCTTCCTACCTGGGAGAGCTGTGTGTAAGGTCTGTCTTCCTACCTGTCCATGGAGAGCTGTGTGTAAGGTCTTTCTTCCTACCTGTCCATAGAGAGCTGTGTGTAAGGTCTGTCTTCCTACCTGTCCATAGAGAGCTGTGTGTAAGGTCTGTCTTCCTACCTGTCCATAGAGAGGTGTAAGGTCTGTCTTCCTACCTGTCCATGGAGAGCTGTGTGTAAGGTCTGTCTTCCTACCTGTCCATAGAGAGCTGTGTGTAAGGTCTGTCTTCCTACATGTCCATGGAGAGGAGAGGAGGGTAAGGTCTGTCTTCCTACCTGTCCATAGAGAGCTGTGTAAGGTCTGTCTTCCTACCTGTCCATAGAGAGCTGTGTGTAAGGTCTGTCTTCCTACCTGTCCATGGAGAGCTGTGTGTAAGGTCTGTCTTCCTACCTGTCCATAGAGAGCTGTGTTAAGGTCTGTCTTCCTACCTGTCCATAGAGAGCCACAGGTCTGTCTTCTACCTGTCCATAGAGAGCTGTGTGTAAGGTCTGTCTTCCTACCTGTCCATGGAGAGCTGTGTGTAAGGTCTGTCTTCCTACCTGTCCATGGAGATGTAAGGTCTGTCTTCTACCTGTCCCCAGAGTTAATACCACATCTGTCTTCCATAGTTAATACCAGGTCTGTCTTCTACCTGTCCATGGAGAGCTGTGTGTAAGGTCTGTCTTCTACCTGTCCATGGATAGCACAGGTCTGTCTTCTCACCTGTCCATAATACCACAGGTCTGTCTTCTCCTGTTAATACCACACCTGTCTTCTCCTACCTGTTAGAACTGTGTGTACAGGTCTGTCTTCTGTCCACAGAGAGCTGTGTTAAGGTCTACCACACCTGTCCATTCTCATAGGTTAATTCCTACCTGTCCATGGAGAGCTGTGTGTAAGGTCTGTCTTCCTCCTGTCCCCAGAGCTACAGACACATCTGACTGGACCTTCCATAGAGAGTTAATCTGTCTTCCTACCTGTCCATAGAGAGCTGTGTGTAAGGTCTGTCTTCCTACCTGTCCATAGAGAGCTGTGTGTAAGGTCTGTCTTCTCCTAGTCCATGGACCACAGCTGTGTGTAAGGTCTGTCTTCCTCCTGTCCATAGAGAGCTGATCCAGGTCTGTCTTACCTGTCCATGGAGAGCTGTGTTAAGGTCTGTCTTCCTACCTGTCCATGGAGAGCTGTGTGTAATCTGTCTTCCTACCTGTCCATAGAGAGCTTGTGTACCACAGGTCTGTCTTCTCCTGTTAGAGAGCTGTGTGTACAGGTCTGTCTTCCTACCTGTCCATAGAGAGCTGTGTGTACATCTGTCTTCTTCCTACCTGTCCATGGAGAGCATCTGTCTTCTCCTGTTAGAGAGCTGTGTGTACAGGTCTGTCTTCCTACCTGTCCATAGAGAGCAGGTCTGTCTTCCTACCTGTCCATAGAGAGCACAGGTCTGTCTTCCTACCTGTCCATAGAGAGATGTGTAAGGTCTGTCTTCCTACCTGTCCATAGAGAGCCACAGGTCTGTCTTCCTCCTGTCCATAGAGAGCACAGGTCTGTCTTCCTACCTGTCCATAGAGAGCATGTGTAAGGTCTGTCTTCCTACCTGTCCATGGAGAGCTGTGTGTAATACTGTCTTCCTACCTGTCCATAGAGAGCTAAGGTCTGTCTTCCTACCTGTCCATAGAGAGCTGTGTGTACAGGTCTGTCTTCCTACCTGTCCATAGATAGCCACAGGTCTGTCTTCCTCTGTCCATAGAGAGATGTTAAGGTCTGTCTTCACACCTGTCCATAGAGAGCTGTGTGTGTCTGTCTTCCTACCTGTCCATAGAGAGCTGTGTGTAAGGTCTGTCTTCCTACCTGTCCATAGAGAGATGTGTAAGGTCTGTCTTCCTACCTGTCCATAGAGAGCTGTGCCACCAGTGTAACGTCATGTGGTCCGTCTGTCTTCTCGTAGTGAAGGAAATACATCTGTCCTGTGGACCGTTAATACCCCATCGGAACTCATAACACAGATCATCTTCATCCAGCTCTGACAGAGTCTTCTGGAGCTCGGAGAAGTTAGGAGAGGAGATCTGTCTTCTCATAGTTAATAGAGAGGGGAGGATCTGATCCTTCTGTCTTCTCATAGAGGAGGGGAGGGGAGGATCTGTCTTCTCATAGTTAATACCACATCTGATCCTTCTGTCTTCTCATAGAGAGGGGAGGGGGGGGAGGAGAGGATCCATCTGTCTTCTCATAGTTAATACCAGGAGGGGAGATCCCTCTGTCTTCTCATAGTTAATAGGACAGGAGGGGAGATAGGGGGACTGATACCAGGGAGAGGAGAGGAGGGGATCCGGGAGGGGGGGAGGTCTTCTGATAGTTAAGGACCACAGGGATCCATCTGTCTTCTCAGGGGGAGTTAATACCACATCTGTCTTCTCATAGTTAATACCACATCTGATCCTTCTGTCTTCTCATAGTTAATACCACATCTGATCCTTCTGTCTTCTCATAGTTAATACCACATCTGATCCTTCTGTCTTCTCATAGTTAATACCACATCTGTCTTCTCATAGTTAATACCACATCTGTCTTCTCATAGTTAATACCACATCTGATCCTTCTGTCTTCTCATAGTTAATACCATATCTGATCCTTCTGTCTTCTCATAGTTAATACCACATCTGTCTTCTCATACTTAATACCATATCTGATCCTTCCGTCTTCTCAGGGCTGTATTTAAACTGACTCTAGATCAGTATAGGTCCACATACGTTTTCGCTGTTGTGGTCTGTCTCGCTGGGGCAGCCGAAGAGTTCTCGTCTCAGGAGGTTTCCGTCGTACTCCAGGAAGGTGAGGTACAGGTTCCTGAAGAATTCTACATGCTTGTTCTTCACTCTCAGCTTCTTAGGAGAGTTCCAATGGATGACCTGTAGGGGAGGCAGGGGGGAGAGAGGGAGGGAGGAAGGGGGAGAGAGGGAGGAAGGAAGGGGGGAGGGAGGAAGAGAGAGAGAAAGAGAGGGAGGGAGGGAGAAAGAGAGGGAGGGAGGGGGAGGGAGAGAGGGAGGGAGGGGGGAGGGGAGAGAGAGGGAGGGAGGGAGGGGGAGAGAGAGAGGGAGGGAGGAAGGGGGAGACGGAGGGAGGGAGGAGGGAGAGAGGGAGGGAGGAAGGGGGAGAGGGAGGGAGGGGGAGGAGAGGGGGAGGGAGAGGGGAGAGAGGGAGGGGGAGAGAGGGAGGGAGGAGGAGAGAGAGAGAGAGGGAGGGAGGGGAGAGAGGGAGGGAGGGAGGGAGGGGGGAGAGAGGGAGGGGGAGAGAGGGAGGGAGGGGGAGAGAGGAGGGAGAGAGGGAGGGAGGAAGGGAGGAGAGAGGGAAGGGGGAGGGGAGGGAGGGGAGGAGGGGGAGAGAGGGAGGGAGGAGGGGAGAGGGGGAGGAGGGAGGGAGGAAGGAGAGGGGAGGGAGGGAGGGGGAGAGAGGGAGGGAGGAAGGGGGAGAGAGGGAGGGAGGAAGGGGGGAGAGAGGGAGGGAGGAAGGGAGAGAGAAAGGAGAGGCATAGAGTGAGATGGTTAGATTGAGGTTCCTGAAAAGCGCTAAGTGCTTCACAACAAGTTCCAATGGATCACTGAGGGGAGAGAAGGAGGGAGACAGAGAGAGATGACAGACCAGACAGAGAGACAGAGATGACAGACCAGTCAGAGAGACAGAGAGAGAGAGATGACAGACCAGACAGAGAGACAGAGATGACAGACCAGTCAGAGAGACAGAGATGACAGACCAGTCAGAGAGACAGAGATGACAGACCAGTCAGAGAGACAGAGATGACAGGCCAGTCAGAGAGACAGAGATGACAGACCAGTCAGAGAGACAGAGATGACAGGCCAGTCAGAGAGACAGAGATGACAGACCAGACAGAGACAGAGATGACAGACCAGTCAGAGAGACAGAGATGACAGGCCAGTCAGAGAGACAGAGATGACAGACCAGTCAGAGAGACAGAGATGACAGGCCAGTCAGAGAGACAGAGATGACAGACCAGACAGAGAGACAGAGATGACAGACCAGTCAGAGAGACAGAGATGACAGGCCCATCAGAGAGACAGAGATGACAGGCCAGTCAGAGAGACAGATGACAGACCAGTCAGAGAGACAGAGATGACAGGCCAGTCAGAGATGACAGAGAGAGATGACAGACCAGACAGAGAGACAGAGATGACAGACCAGACAGAGAGACAGAGATGACAGGCCAGTCAGAGAGACAGAGAGAGATGACAGGCCAGTCAGAGAGACAGAGATGACAGGCCAGTCAGAGAGACAGAGAGAGATGACAGACCAGACAGAGAGACAGAGATGACAGACCAGACAGAGAGACAGAGATGACAGGCCAGTCAGAGAGACAGAGAGAGATGACAGGCCAGTCAGAGATGACAGGCCAGTCAGAGAGACAGAGATGACAGACCAGACAGAGAGACAGAGAGAGATGACAGACCAGTCAGAGAGACAGAGACAGACAGAGATGACAGGCCAGACAGAGAGACAGAGAGAGATGAGACCCATCAGGCCAGTCAGATAACAGGCCCATCAGAGAGACAGAGATGACAGGCCAGTCAGAGAGACAGAGAGAGATGACAGGCCAGTCAGAGAGACAGAGATGACAGACCATCAGAGAGACAGAGAGACAGCCAGTCAGAGAGACAGACAGAGATGACAGGCCATCAGAGAGACAGAGAGAGATGACAGGCCCATCAGAGAGACAGAGAGATGACAGACCCATCAGAGAGACAGAGATGACAGGCCCATCAGAGAGACAGAGAGAGATGACAGGCCCATCAGAGAGACAGAGAGAGATGACAGGCCCATCAGAGAGACAGAGAGATGACAGGCCCATCAGAGAGACAGAGAGAGATGACAGGCCCATCAGAGAGACAGAGAGAGATGACCCATCAGAGACAGCAGAGATGACAGGCCAGTCAGAGAGACAGAGAGAGATAACAGGCCCATCAGAGAGACAGAGAGAGATGACAGACCCATCAGAGAGACAGAGATGACAGGCCAGTCAGAGAGACAGAGAGAGATAACAGGCCCATCAGAGAGACAGAGAGAGATGACAGGCCCATCAGAGAGACAGAGAGAGATAACAGGCCCATCAGAGAGACAGAGAGAGATGACAGGCCCATCAGAGAGACAGAGAGATGACAGGCCCATCAGAGAGACAGAGAGAGATAACAGGCCCATCAGAGAGACAGAGAGAGATGACAGGCCCATCAGAGAGACAGAGAGAGATAACAGGCCCATCAGAGAGACAGAGAGAGATAACAGGCCCATCAGAGAGACAGAGAGAGATGACAGGCCCATCAGAGAGACAGAGAGAGACAGGCCCATCAGAGAGACAGAGAGAGATGACAGACCCATCAGAGGGACAGAGAGAGATAACAGGCCCATCAGAGAGACAGAGAGAGATGACAGGCCCATCAGAGAGACAGAGAGAGATGACAGGCCCATCAGAGAGACAGAGAGAGATGACAGGCCCATCAGAGAGACAGAGAGAGATGACAGGCCCATCAGAGAGACAGAGAGAGATGACAGGCCCATCAGAGAGACAGAGAGAGATGACATAGACAGAGATGACAGGCCCATCAGAGAGACAGAGAGAGATAACAGGCCCATCAGAGAGACAGAGAGAGATAACAGGCCCATCAGAGAGACAGAGAGAGATAACAGGCCCATCAGAGAGACAGAGAGAGATAACAGGCCCATCAGAGAGACAGAGAGAGATGACAGGCCCATCAGAGAGACAGAGAGAGATAACAGGCCCATCAGAGAGACAGAGAGAGATAACAGGCCCATCAGAGAGACAGAGAGAGATGACAGGCCCATCAGAGAGACAGAGAGAGATGACAGGCCCATCAGAGAGACAGAGAGAGATGACAGGCCCATCAGAGAGACAGAGAGAGATGACAGGCCCATCAGAGAGACAGAGAGAGATGACAGGCCCATCAGAGAGAGTAGAAGCATCTGGAAGGAGCAGGGGCATGATGCCATCAATACTCTGCTGTCACACACACACACACACACACACACACACACACACACACACACACACACACACACACACACACACACACACACACACACACACACACACACACACACACACAGACGAACACAACGGACAAAGAGGGTGTATGGAAACAGCTGCCATCTGTGTGTGAGATGCTGCACTCACCTTGAGGTCTGAAACATCCTTGTAGCACTTCTCAGAGCGGGTGTGGTCTGACAGCTGGACGTTCCAGAAACAGGGCAGCTGGTGAACCAGGAAGGGGTTCTGTTTGATCACGGCGTTGAAGATGTCCTGCAGACACACACACAGATCAGACCAGACAGATAGAGTAGACCTTAGTGTAGATAACAGATAGAGATCAGACCTTAGTGTAGATAACAGATAGAGAGATCAGACCTTAGTGTAGATAACAGATAGAGACTAGACCTTACAGATCAGACCTTCAGTGTAGATAACAGATAGAGAGATCAGACCTTAGTGTAGATAACAGATAGAGAGATCAGACCTTAGTGTAGATAACAGATAGAGACTAGACCTTACAGATCAGACCTTAGTGTAGATAACAGATAGAGACTAGACCTTAGTGTAGATAACAGATAGAGACTAGACCTTACAGATCAGACCTTAGTGTAGATAACAGATAGAGAGATCAGACCTTAGTGTAGATAACAGATAGAGAGATCAGACCTTAGTGTAGATAACAGATAGAGACTAGACCTTAGTGTAGATAACAGATAGAGACTAGACCTTAGTGTAGATAACAGATAGAGACTAGAGATCAGACCTTAGTGTAGATAACAGATAGAGACTAGACCTTAGTGTAGATAACAGATAGAGACTAGACCTTAGTGTAGATAACAGATAGAGAGATCAGACCTTAGTGTAGATAACAGATAGAGACTAGAGTGTAGATAACAGATAGAGACAGACCTTAGTGTAGATAACAGATAGAGACTAGACCTTAGTGTAGATAACAGATAAGACTAGATACAGATCAGACCTTAGTGTAGATAACAGATAGAGAGATCAGACCTTAGTGTAGATAACAGATAGAGACTAGACCTTACAGATCAGACCTTAGTGTAGATAACAGAGATAACAGATAGAGACTAGACCTTAGTGTAGATAACAGATAGAGACTAGACCTTACAGATCAGACCTTAGTGTAGATAACAGATAGAGATCAGACCTTAGTGTAGATAACAGATAGAGACTAGACCTTACAGATCAGACCTTAGTGTAGATAACAGATAGAGTACAGATCAGACCTTAGTGTAGATAGAGATCAGACCTTAGTGTAGATAACAGATAGAGAGACCTTACAGATCAGACCTTAGTGTAGATAACAGATAGAGAGATCAGACCTTAGTGTAGATAACAGATAGAGAGTTCAGACCTGTCTCCAGTCTCATCTCTGTCTCCAGTCTCATATCTGTCTCCAGTCTCATCTCTGTCTCCAGTCTCATCTGGTCTGAACATCTGAACATCCCATGTCTCTGTCTCCAGTCTCATCTCTGTCACAGCCAGTCTCATCTCTGTCTCCAGTTCCTCTCTAGGTTTCTTCTCATTTTGCCTTTCTAGGAGTTTTTCCTAGCCACCGTGCTTTTCACCTGCATTGTTTGCTGTTTGGGGTTTTCTGGGTTTCTGTCAGCAGTCTCATCTCTATATAAATAAATTTGATTTGATTTGTCTCCAGATTCCGTCTCCAGTCTCATATCTGTCTCCAGTCTCATCTCTGTCTCCAGTCTCATCTCTGTCTCCAGTCTCATCTCTGTCTCCAGTCTCATCTCTGTCTCCAGTCTCATCTCTGTCTCCAGTCTCATCTCTGTCTCCAGTCTCATCTCTGTCTCTCCAGTCTCATCTCTGTCTCCTTCCAGTCTCATCTCATCTGTCTCCAGTCTCATCTCTGTCTCCAGTCTCATCTCTGTCTCCAGTCTCATCTCTGTCTCCAGTCTCAGTCTCTGTCTCCAGTCTCATCATCTCTGTCCAGTCTCATCTCTGTCTCCAGTCTCATCTCATCTGTCTCCAGTCTCATCTCATCTGTCTCCAGTCCAGTCTCATCTCTGTCTCCAGTCTCATCTCTGTCTCCAGTCTGTCTCCAGTCATCTCATCTCTGTCTCCAGTCAGTCTCATCTCTGTCTCCAGTCTCATCTCTGTCTCCAGTCTCATCTCATCTCCAGTCTCATCTCTGTCTCCAGTCTCATCTCTGTCTCCAGTCTCATCTCTGTCTCCAGTCTCATCTCTGTCTCCAGTCTCATCTCTGTCTCCAGTCTCATCTCTGTCTCCAGTCTCATCTCTGTCTCCAGTCTCATCTCTGTCTCCAGTCTCATCTCTGTCTCCAGTCTCATCTCTGTCTCAGTCTCATCTCTGTCTCCAGTCTCATCTCTGTCTCCAGTCTCATCTCTGTCTCCAGTCTCATCTCTGTCTCCAGTCTCATCTCTATCTCTCCAGTCTCATCTCTGTCTCCAGTCTCATCTCTCTCCAGTCTCATCTCTGTCTCCAGTCTCATCTCTGTCTCCAGTCTCATCTCTGTCTCAGTCTCATCTCTGTCTCCAGTCTCATCTCTGTCTCCAGTCTCATCTCATCTGTCTCCAGTCTCATCTCTGTCTCCAGTCTCAGTCTCTCCAGTCTCATCTCTATCTCCAGTCTCATCTCTGTCTCCAGTCTCATCTCTATCTCAGTCTCATCTCTGTCTCCAGTCTCATCTCTGTCTCCAGTCTCATCTCTGTCTCCAGTCTCATCTCTGTCTCCAGTCTCATCTCTGTCTCCAGTCTCATCTCTGTCTCCAGTCTCATCTCTGTCTCCAGTCTCATCTCTGTCTCCAGTCTCATCTCTGTCTCCAGTCTCATCTCTATCTCCAGTCTCATCTCTGTCTCCAGTCTCATCTCTGTCTCCAGTCTCATCTCTGTCTCCAGTCTCATCTCTATCTCCAGTCTCATCTCTATCTCCAGTCCAGTCTCATCTCTGTCTCCAGTCTCATCTCTGTCTCCAGTCTCATCTCTGTCTCCAGTCTCATCTCTGTCTCCAGTCTCATCTCTGTCTCCAGTCTCATCTCTGTCTCCAGTCTCATCTCTGTCTCCAGTCTCATCTCTGTCTCCAGTCTCATCTCTATCTCCAGTCTCATCTCTGTCTCCAGTCTCATCTCTGTCTCCAGTCTCATCTCTGTCTCCAGTCTCATCTCTGTCTCCAGTCTCATCTCTGTCTCCAGTCTCATCTCTGTCTCCAGTCTCATCTCTATCTCCAGTCTCATCTCTCCAGTCTCATCAGTCCAGTCTCATCTCTGTCTCCAGTCTCATCTCTGTCTCCAGTCTCATCTCTGTCTCCAGTCTCATCTCTATCTCCAGTCTCATCTCTGTCTCCAGTCTCATCTCTGTCTCATCTCTGTCTCCAGTCTCATCTCATCTCCAGTCTCATCTCTGTCTCCAGTCATCTCATCTCTGTCTCAGTCTCATCTCTGTCTCCAGTCTCATCTCTATCTCCAGTCTCATCTCATCTCAGTCCAGTCTCAGTCTCTGTCTCTCTCATCTCATCTCAGTCTCATCTCATCTCTGTCTCCAGTCTCATCTCTGTCTCTCCAGTCTCATCTCTGTCTCCAGTCTCATCTCTGTCTCCAGTCTCATCTCTATCTCAGTCATCTCTGTCTCCAGTCTCATCTCTGTCTCCAGTCTCATCTCTGTCCAGTCTCATCTCTGTCTCCAGTCTCATCTCTATCTCCAGTCTCATCTCTGTCTCCAGTCTCATCTCTGTCTCAGTCATCTCTGTCTCCAGTCTCAGTCTCATCTCTATCTCCAGTCTCATCTCTGTCTCCAGTCTCATCTCTGTCTCCAGTCTCATCTCTGTCTCCAGTCTCATCTCTATCTCCAGTCTCATCTCTGTCTCCAGTCTCATCTCTGTCTCCAGTCTCATCTCTGTCTCCAGTCTCATCTCTGTCTCCAGTCTCATCTCTGTCTCCAGTCTCATCTCTGTCTCCAGTCTCATCTCTGTCTCCAGTCTCATCTCTGTCTCCAGTCTCATCTCTATCTCCAGTCTCATCTCTGTCTCCAGTCTCATCTCTGTCTCCAGTCTCATCTCTGTCTCCAGTCTCATCTCTATCTCCAGTCTCATCTCATCTCCAGTCTCATCTCTCTCCAGTCTCATCTCTATCTCCAGTCCAGTCTCATCTCTCTCTGTCAGTCCAGTCTCATCTCTGTCTCCAGTCTCATCTCTATCTCCAGTCTCATCTCTATCTCCAGTCCAGTCTCATCTCTGTCTCAGTCTCATCTCTATCTCAGTCCAGTCTCATCTCTGTCTCCAGTCTCATCTCTCCAGTCTCTCCAGTCTCATCTCTGTCTCCAGTCTCTCTCTATCTCCAGTCTCATCTCTGTCTCCAGTCCAGTCTCATCTCTGTCCAGTCTCATCTCATCTCCAGTCTCATCTCTGTCTCCAGTCTCATCTCTGTCTCCAGTCTCATCTCTGTCTCCAGTCTCATCTCTCTCTCCAGTCCAGTCTCATCTCTGTCTCCAGTCTCATCTCTGTCTCCAGTCTCATCTCTGTCTCCAGTCTCATCTCTGTCTCCAGTCTCATCTCTATCTCCAGTCTCATCTCTGTCTCCAGTCTCATCTCTATCTCCAGTCTCATCTCTGTCTCCAGTCTCATCTCTGTCTCCAGTCTCATCTCTATCTCCAGTCTCAGTCTCAGTCTCATCTCTATCTCCAGTCTCATCTCTGTCTCCAGTCTCATCTCTATCTCCAGTCTCATCTCTGTCTCCAGTCTCATCTCTATCTCCAGTCTCATCTCACATCTCCAGTCTCTCTGTCTCCAGTCTCATCTCTGTCTGAACCAGTCTCATCTCTATCTCCAGTCTCATCTCAGTTCCAAGTCAGCATTGTCAGTCTCAGCATCTCTAGTAAATCTCTCATTGTAAAATAAATCAGTCCATCTGAACCTCCAGTCTGCTCTTCTCCAGCTCAGTAATGATCTAAATTTCTCAGTGGAACTCTATCCCTTTACAGACACACAGCATTTAATACAACAGACATTTCTTACTGTTAGTTCATGATTCATTATTAACCATTAATATAAAATAAATCAGGTAAATATTGTAATGTTTCTATAATTAGTCTCATGTACGATTAAATTGCTCTAAGAACAATCTCAAATACAATAGCTGCCGCCAGACACAGGGTCTTTAATAGAAGCTCTAACAGAGACTATTGGACTAGGATCTGACATCTCTCATCTAACAGAGACAGTGTTCTAGGTTTTCCTCTGACAAGATCTTGCTCTAACAGAGACAGTATTGACTAGGTTTTCTCTGACTGAGATCTTGCTCTAACAGAGACAGTATTGGACTAGGTTTTCTCTGACTGAGTCTTGCTCTAACAGAGACAGTATTGGACTCCAGTTTTCTCTGACTGAGATCTTGCTCTAACTGACAGATTGCTCTAACAGACAGTATTGACTAGGTTTTCTCTGACTCCAGATCTTGCTCTAACAGAGACAGTATTGACTAGGTTTTCTCTGACTGAGAGATCTGGACTAGGTTTTCTCTGAGATCTTGAGAGAGACAGTATTGACTAGGTTTTCTCTGACTGAGATCTTGCTCTAACAGAGACAGTATTGGACTAGGTTTTCTCTGACTGAGATCTTGCTCTAACAGAGACAGTGTTGGACTAGGTTTTCTCTGACTGAGATCTTGCTCTAACAGAGACAGTATTGGACTAGGTTTTCTCTGACTGAGATCTTGCTCTAACAGAGACAGTATTGGACTAGGTTTTCCCTGACTGAGATCTTGCTCTAACAGAGACAGTATTGGACTAGGTTTTCTCTGACTGAGATCTGCTCTAACAGAGACAGATCTCTGATCTTCTAACAGAGACAGTATTGGACTAGGTTTTCTCTGACTGAGATCTTGCTCTAACAGAGACAGTGACTAGACAGTATTGACTAGGTTTTTCTGAGATCTTGCTCTAACAGAGACAGTATTCAGGTTTTCTGACTGAGATCTTGCTCTCTCCAGAGACTACAGATCTTGCTCTAACAGAGACAGTATTTGACTCCCTCTGAGATCTTCTCTATCTCCAGACTACAGATCTTGCTCTAACAGAGACAGTACTGGACTAGGTTTTCCTGAACTGAGATCTTGCTCCAGAGACTATACAGGTTTTCCTGACATTCCAGAACTCAATTCCAGAACTACAATACATTCCAGACATACATTCCTGAACTACAGTTTTCCAGAACTACAACACATTCCAGAACTACAATACATTCCAGAACTACAATCTACATTCCAGTACAACACATTCCAGAACTACAATACATTCCAGTACTACAGATACATTCCAGAACTACAACACATTCCAGAACTACAATACATTCCAGAACTACAATACATTCCAGAACTACAATACATTCCAGAACTACAATACATTCCAGAACTACAATACATTCCAGAACTACAATACATTCCAGAACTACAATACATTCCAGAACTACAATACATTCCAGAACTACAATACATTCCAGAACTACAATACATTCCAGAACTACAATACATTCCAGAACTACAATACATTCCAGAACTACAATACATTCCTACATTCCACTACAATACATTCCAGAACTACAATACATTCCAGAACTACAATACATTCCAGAACTACAATACATTCCAGAACTACAATACATTCCAGAACTACAATACATTCCAGAACTACAATACATTCCAGAACTACTACATTCCAGAATACATTCCAGAACTACAATACATTCCAGAACTACAATACATTCCAGAACTACAATACATTCCAGAACTACAATACATTCCAGAACTACAATACATTCCAGAACTACAATACATTCCAGAACTACATTCCAGAACTACAATACATTCCAGAACTACAATACATTCCAGAACTACAATACATTCCAGAACTACAATACATTCCAGAACTACAATACATTCCAGAACTACAATACATTCCAGAACTACAATTCCAGAACTACCATTCCAGAACTACAATACATTCCAGAACTACAATACATTCCAGTTACAATACATTCCAGTACTACAATACATTCCAGAACTACAATACATTAAACTACAATACATTCCAGAACTACAATACATTCCAGAACTACAATACATTCCAGTACTACAATACATTCCAGTTTAACAATACATTCCAGAACTACAATACATTGAACCAGGTGAACTACAATACATTCCAGAACTACAATACATTCCAGTATTCCAGAACTAGGTTTTCCAGAACTACAATCATTCCAGAACTACAATACACAGAACTACAATACATTCCAGAACTACAATACATTCCTGAACTAGATCATTTGAACTACAATACATTCCAGAACTACAATACATTCCTGAACTACAATACATTCCAGAACTACAATACATTCCAGAACTACAATACATTCATGAACTACAATACATTCCAGAACTACAATACATTCCAGAACTACAATACATTCATGAACTACAATACATTCCAGAACTACAATACATTCCAGAACTACAATACATTCATGAACTACAATACATTCCAGAACTACAATACATTCCAGAACTACAATACATTCATGAACTACAATACATTCCAGTACTACAATACATTCATGAACTACAATACATTCCAGAACTACAATACATTCCACTACAGATACTTCCTACTACAATACATTCCAGAACTACAATACATTCCAGTAACTACAATACATTCATGAACTACAATACATTCCAGAACTACAATACATTCCAGAACTACAATACATTCCAGAACTACAATACATTGCAGAACTACAATACATTCCAGAACTACAATACATTCCAGAACTACATACATTCCAGAACTACAATACATTCCAGAACTACAATACATTCCAGAACTACAGTAACTACATTCACTGAGACTAACACATACATTCCAGAACTACAATACATTCCAGAACTACAATAACTACTACAATACACAGTATTCCAGAACTACAATACATTCCAGAACTACAATACATTCCAGAACTACAATACATTCCAGAACTACAATACATTCCAGAACTACAATACATTCCAGAACTCAATACATTCCAGAAACAATACATTCCAGAACTACAATACATTCCAGAACTACAATACATTCCAGAACTACAATACATTCCAGAACTAGATACATTCCAGTACTACAATACATTCCAGAACTACAATACATTGGACAGAACTACAATACATTCCAGTACTACAATACATTCCAGAACTACAATACATTCCAGAACTACAATACATTCCAACTACAATACATTCCAGAACTACAATACATTCCAGAACTACAATACATTCCAGAACTACAATACATTCCAGAACTACAATACATTCCAACTACAATACATTCCAGAACTACAATACATTCCAGAACTACAATACATTCCAGAACTACAATACATTCCAGAACTACAATACATTCCAGAACTACAATACATTCCAGAACTACAATACATTCCAGAACTACAATACATTCCAGAACTACAATACATTCCAGAACTACAATACATTCCAGAACTACAATACATTCCAGAACTACAATACATTCCAGAACTACAATACATTCCAGAACTACAATACATTCCAGAACTACAATACATTCCAGAACTACAATACATTCCAGAACTACAATACATTCCAGAACTACAATACATTCCAGAACTACAATACATTCCAGAACTACAATACATTCCAGAACTACAATACATTCCAGAACTACAATACATTCCAGAACTACAATACATTCCAGAACTACAATACATTCCAGAACTACAATACATTCCAGAACTACAATACATTCCAGAACTACAATACATTCCAGAACTACAATACATTCCAGAACTACAATACATTCCAGAACTACAATACATTCCAGAACTACAATACATTCCAGAACTACAATACATTCCAGTACTACAATACATTCCAGAACTACAATACATTCCAGAACTACAATACATTCCAGAACTACAATACATTCCAGAACTACAATACATTCCAGAACTACAATACATTCCAGAACTACAATACATTCCAGAACTACAATACATTCCAGAACTACAATACATTCCAGAACTACAATACATTCCAGAACTACAATACATTCCAGAACTACAATACATTCCAGAACTACAATACATTCCAGAACTACAATACATTCCAGAACTACAATACATTCCAGAACTACAATACATTCCAGAACTACAATACATTCCAGAACTACAATACATTCCAGAACTACAATACATTCCAGAACTACAATACATTCCAGAACTACAATACATTCCAGAACTACAATACATTCCAGAACTACAATACATTCCAGAACTACAATACATTCCAGAACTACAATACATTCCAGAACTACAATACATTCCAGAACTACAATACATTCCAGAACTACAATACATTCCAGAACTACAATACACAATACATTCCAGAACTACAATACATTCCAGAACTACAATACATTCCAGAACTACAATACATTCCAGAACTACAATACATTCCAGTACTACAATACATTCCAGAACTACAATACATTCCAGAACTACAATACATTCCAGAACTACAATACATTCCAGAACTACAATACATTCCAGAACTACAATACATTCCAGAACTACAATACATTCCAGAACTACAATACATTCCAGAACTACAATACATTCCAGAACTACAATACATTCCAGAACTACAATACATTCCAGAACTACAATACATTCCAGAACTACAATACATTCCAGAACTACAATACATTCCAGAACTACAATACATTCCAGAACTACAATACATTCCAGAACTACAATACATTCCAGAACTACAATATATTCCAGAACTTTATTTAGTGAACATTTAAAAACGTGCCGGTCATTAATATGAGCTGGCAGCAGCTCTTAAATAAAATCCAGCCGATTTAATGGTGAACTTCAATACAAGATGTGTTTATGATTCTGTGTGTGTGTGTGTGTGTGTGTGTGTGTGTGTGTGTTACCTGGTCAGCCAGTGATGTAGACAACATGCTCATCAGTTCTCTCTCTGCTGTCAGTCTCCACATCTGTTCCCACCGCAGCTTCCTCAGTCGGTCCAGCAGCAGCAAGATCACACCTGGAACAGAGGTCACATGACTTAACAGACCCAATCAGCAGCAAGATCACACCTGGGACAGAGGTCACATGACTTAACAGACCCAATCAGCAGCAAGATCACACCTGGGACAGAGGTCACATGACTTAACAGACCCAATCAGCAGCAAGATCACACATGGGACAGAGGTCACATGACTTAACAGACCCAATCAGCAGCAAGATCACACCTGGAACAGAGGTCACATGACTTAACAGACCCAATCAGCAGCAAGATCACACCTGGGACAGAGGTCACATGACTTAACAGTCCTAATCAGCAGGTTAGACAATACCTGAATTAACAGTAATGTCTAACTGTGAGGTAGCAGAGGGAACAGTCTATGACTTGGGTGGCTGGAGTCTTTGATTCTTTTAGGTCCTTCCACTGACACCGCCTGGTATAGAGGTCCTGGATGGCAGGAAGCTCAACATATTCTCATCACATTACTTCCTGTGTTACTGAACTCATCTGTTGAAGACGCCATTATTGCCAAATGCATTAGAGAGAGCAGCGATATGGTTTGGTTTGCTGCTCTGCCTCTCTCTGGGGGCTGAATGGCTCCCTATTCCCTATGGGCCCTGGTGAAAAGTAGTGCACTATATAGGGAATAGGGCCCTGGTGAAAAGTAGTGCACTATATAGGGAATAGGGCCCTGGTGAAAAGTAGTGCACTATATAGGGAATAGGGTCCTGGTCTAAAGTAGTGCACTACATAGAGAATAGGGAGCCATAAGGCCCTGGTCTAAAGTAGTGCACTACATAGGGAATAGGGTCCTGGTCTAAAGTAGTGTACTACGTAGGGAATAGGGAGCCATAAGGCCCTGGGTCTAAAGTAGTGCACTACATAGGGAATAGGGTCCTGGTCTAAAGTAGTGTACTACGTAGGGAATAGGGCCCTGTCTAAAGTAGTGCACTATATAGGGAATAGGGCTCTGGTCTAAAGTAGTGCACTATGTAGGGAATAGGGTCCTGGTCTAAAGTAGTGCACTACATAGGGAATAGGGAGCCATAAGGCCCTGGTCTAAAGTAGTGCACTACATAGGGAATAGGGTCCTGGTCTAAAGTAGTGTACTACATAGGGAATAGGGCCCTGTCTAAAGTAGTGCACTACATAGGGAATAGGGCCCTGTCTAAAGTAGTGCACTATGTAGGGAATAGGGCCCTGTCTAAAGTAGTGCACTATGTAGGGAATAGGGTCCTGGTCTAAAGTAGTGCACTACATAGGGAATAGGGAGCCATAAGGCCCTGGTCTAAAGTAGTGCACTACATAGGGAATAGGGTCCTGGTCTAAAGTAGTGCACTACATAGGGAATAGGGTCCTGGTCTAAAGTAGTGCACTACATAGGGAATAGGGAGCCATAAGGCCCTGGTCTAAAGTAGTGCACTACATAGGGAATAGGGTCCTGGTCTAAAGTAGTGCACTACGTAGGGAATAGGGTCCTGGTCTAAAGTAGTGCACTACATAGGGAATAGGGAGCCATAAGGCCCTGGTCTAAAGTAGTGCACTACATAGGGAATAGGGAGCCATAAGGCCCTGGTCTAAAGTAGTGCACTACATAGGGAATAGGGAGCCATAAGGCCCTGGTCTAAAGTAGTGCACTACATAGGGAATAGGGCCCTGTCTAAAGTAGTGCACTACATAGGGAATAGGGCTGTAGTATTCCCTATGGGCCCTGGTCTAAAGTAGTGCACTATGTAGGGAATAGGGTCCTGGTCTAAAGTAGTGCACTACATAGGGAATAGGGCTGTAGTATTCCCTATGGGCCCTGGTCTAAAGTAGTGCACTATTTAGGGAATAGGGTCCTGGTCTAAAGTAGTGCACTACATAGGGAATAGGGCTGTAGTATTCCCTATGGGCCCTGGTCTAAAGTAGTGCACTACATAGGGAATAGGGAGCCATAAGGCCCTGGTCTAAAGTAGTGCACTACATAGGGAATAGGGAGCCATAAGGCCCTGGTCTAAAGTAGTGCACAACATAGGGAATAGGGAGTCATAAGGCCCTGGTCTAAAGTAGTGCACTATATAGGGAATAGGGAGCCATAAGGCCCTGGTCTAAAGTAGTGCACTACATAGGGAATAGGGTCCTGGTCTAAAGTAGTGCACTACGTACGGAATAGGGTCCTGGTCTAAAGTAGTGCACTACATAGGGAATAGGGAGCCATAAGGCCCTGGTCTAAAGTAGTGCACTACATAGGGAATAGGGCTGTAGTATTCCTTATGGGCCCTGGTCTAAAGTAGTGCACTACATAGGGAATAGGGAGCCATAAGGCCCTGGTCTAAAGTAGTGCACTACATAGGGAATAGGGAGCCATAAGGCCCTGGTCTAAAGTAGTGCACTACATAGGGAATAGGGAGCCATAAGGACCTGGTCTAAAGTAGTGCACTACGTAGGGAATAGGGTGAATATAACACCCTTTGAGACCCAGACTAACTCTAGCTGTAGAAGAAGAAGAGAGGAGGCAGTTTGTTCCAGTCCAAGACATTATTCACTCTGTCTCTGTCCCCAAGAAGAGAGGAGGCAGTTTGTTCCAGTCCAAGACATTATTCACTCTGTCTCTGTCCCCAAGAAGAGAGGAGGCAGTTTGTTCCATTCCAAGACATTATTCACTCTGTCTCTAAGCAGCTCAGGCAGAAGTTAGTCATTATCATTGTGAATGAAGTTAGTCATTCTCATTGTGAATACAGTTAGCATTATGATTGTGAATAAAGTTAGTCATTATCATTGTGAGTAAAGTTAGTCGTTATCATTGTGAATAAAGTTGGACATTATCATTGTGAATAACGTTAGGTTAGCCATTATCATTGTGAATAAAGTTAGCCATTATCACTGTGAATAACGTTGGTCATTATCATTGTGAATAAAGTTCCTCATTATCACTGTGAATAAAGTTAGTCATTATCATTGTGAAAAAGGTTAGTCATTATCACTGTGAATAACGTTGGTCATTATCATTGTGAATAAAGTTCCTCATTATCACTGTGAATAAAGTTAGTCATTATCATTGTGAACAAGGTTAGTCATTATCATTGTGAATAACGTTGGTCATTATCATTGTGAATAAAGTTAGCCATTATCACTGTGAATAACGTTGGTCATTATCATTGTGAATAAAGTTAGCCATTATCACTGTGAATAACGTTGGTCATTATCATTGTGAATAAAGTTCCTCATTATCACTGTGAATAAAGGTAGTCATTATCACTGACTGTCCCCCCTCTGTGTGTCTCTCACCTGTATTGAAGCCCCTCTCCAGGGCGGGCCAGGGCCGGTGATTCTTCCACAGGTTCCCCAGGTACCAGTCACTCTGGTTCTCCACCAGACCAAGAACCTGCTGACCTGGAACACAGAACACAAACAGAACACTCAGGTTACTATGGTTCCCCAGGCACCAGTCACTCTGGTTCTCCACCAGACCTAGAAACTGGAAAAGAGAGACACATAGAAGAGTAATGTCTCATTATCATAATTACCCACCGGGGGCGCTGTGGAGTCAGCAGTCAAACAACACTCAGGGTTACTACCAAGGGCTGCTCTATAGACGTGCATAGAGAACACACAAACAATGCTGCACCATAGAGTAGTGTTGGCTCGTGATAACAATCACCCACCAGAGGGCGCTATGGACAACAAGCTGTGTAGTAGAGCCCATCCACTGATGTTGAATCAATTGCAAGAAATAAAGAGAAATGAATGGTGCCTTTTGAGCAAGACAAATCTGCTCACATTGAGTTAAAGCTGATTGAGTAGATGAGGGTAAGAACAGAGAGAGAGAGGTGGGACATCTAGTCATGAAAGAGAGGAGGGTCGTGGAGTACAGGAGCTCAGGGAGGACTGGAGGGGGAGGTATCATCATGGAGGAGAGGAGAGGGAGGGATCATCATGGAGGAGAGGAGAGGGAGGTATCATCATGGAGGAGAGGAGAGGGAGGTATCATCTTGGAGGAGAGGAGAGGGAGGGATCATCTTGGAGGAGAGGAGAGGGAGGTATCATCATGGAGGAGAGGAGAGGGAGGTATCATCTTGGAGGAGAGGAGAGGGAGGTATCATCATGGAGGAGAGGAGAGGGAGGATCATCTTGGAGGAGAGGAGAGGGAGGATCATCTTGGAGGAGAGGAGAGGGAGGGATCATCTTGGAGGAGAGGAGAGGGAGGATCATCTTGGAGGAGAGGAGAGGGAGGATCATCTTGGAGGAGAGGAGAGGGAGGGATCATCTTGGAGGAGAGGAGAGGGAGGGATCATCTTGGAGGAGAGGAGAGGGAGGGATCATCTTGGAGGAGAGGAGAGGGAGGGATCATCTTGGAGGAGAGGAGAGGGAGGTATCATCTTGGAGGAGAGGAGATCTTGGGGAGAGGATCATCTTGGAGAGAGGAGAGGGAGGGATCATCTTGGAGAGAGAGGAGAGGAGGAGGTATCATCTTGGAGGAGAGGAGAGGGAGGTATCATCTGGAGGAGAGGGAGGGAGGTATCATCTTGGAGGAGAGGAGAGGGAGGATCATCTTGGAGGAGAGGAGGGGTATCATCTTGGAGGAGAGGAGAGGGAGGGAGGATCATCTTGGAGGGAGGATCATCTTGGAGAGAGGAGAGGGAGAGGATCATCTTGGAGGAGAGGAGAGGGAGGGATCATCTTGGAGGAGAGGAGAGGGAGGGATCATCTTGGAGGAGGAGAGGGAGGTATCATCTTGGAGAGAGGAGAGGGAGGATCATCTTGGAGGAGAGGAGAGGGAGGATCATCTTGGAGGGAGAGGAGAGGGAGGATCATCTTGAGAGGAGATCTTGGGAGAGAGGAGAGGAGGGATCATCTTGGAGGAGAGGAGAGGGAGGTATCATCTTGGAGAGGAGATCATCTTGGAGGATCTTGGAGGAGAGGAGAGGAGGATCATCTTGGAGGAGGGAGGTATCATCTTGGAGGAGAGGGAGAGGAGAGGGGATCATCTTGGAGGAGAGGAGAGGGAGGATCATCTTGGAGGAGATCAGGAGAGGGAGGGGGATCATCTTGGAGGAGAGGAGGATCATCTTGGAGGAGAGGAGGGAGGATCATCTTGGAGGAGAGGAGAGGGAGGGATCATCTTGGAGGATCAGAGGAGGAGAGGAGAGGGAGGGATCATCTTGGAGAGAGGAGAGAGGATCTTGGAGGGAGGGAGGGGATCATCTTGGAGGAGAGGAGAGGGAGGATCATCTTGGGAGAGGAGAGGGAGGGATCATCTTGGATCTTGGGAGAGGAGGGAGGATCATCTTGGAGGAGAGGAGGGAGGATCATCTTGGAGGAGAGGAGAGGGAGGATCATCTTGGAGGAGAGGGAGGAGAGGATCATCTTGGAGGAGAGGAGGATCATCTTGGAGAGGGAGGGATCATCTTGGAGGAGAGGGAGGGAGGATCATCTTGGAGGAGAGGGAGGGATCATCTTGGAGGAGAGGAGAGGAGGGATCATCTTGGAGGAGAGGAGAGGGAGGGATCATCTTGGAGGAGGGAGGTATCAGAGAGGGATCATCATTGGAGGAGAGGAGAGGGAGGATCATCTTGGAGGAGAGGAGAGGGAGGATCATCTTGGAGGAGAGGAGAGGAGAGGATCATCTTGGAGGGAGAGGAGAGGAGGGATCATCTTGGAGGAGAGGGAGGGATCATCTTGGAGGAGAGGAGAGGGAGGGATCATCTTGGAGGAGAGGAGAGGATCATCTTGGAGGAGAGAGAGGGAGGGATCATCTTGGAGGAGAGAGAGAGGGAGAGGGGATCATCTTGGAGAGAGGGAGGATCATCTTGGGAGGAGAGGGAGGGATCATCTTGAGAGGAGAGGATCATCTTGGAGGGGAGGGAGGGATCATCTTGGAGGAGAGGAGAGGGATCTTGGGGATCATCATGGAGGAGAGGATCAGAGGAGAGGAGGATCATCTTGGAGGAGAGGAGAGGGAGGGATCATCTTGGAGGAGAGGAGAGGGAGGAGGAGAGGAGAGGGAGGGATCATCTTGGAGGAGAGGAGGTATCAGAGGAGAGGAGGGAGGATCATCTTGGAGGAGAGGAGAGGTGATCATCTCATGGAGAGAGGAGAGGGAGGATCATCTTGGAGGATCATCTTGGAGAGGAGAGGGAGGATCATCTTGGATCAGGAGAGGAGAGGGAAGGGAGGAGGGAGGATCATCTTGGAGGAGAGGAGAGGGAGGATCATCTTGGAGGAGAGGGATCATCTTGAGGAGAGAGGAGGGAGGGATCATCTTGGAGGAGATCATCTTGGAGAGGAGAGGGAGGATCATCTTGAGAGGAGATCATCTTGGAGAGGAGAGGGAGGATCATCTCCAATCAGAGATCATCTTGGAGGAGAGGAGAGGGATATCATCTTGGAGGAGAGGAGGATCATCTTGGGAGGAGGTATCATCTTGGAGAGGAGAGGGAGGATCATCTTGGAGGAGAGGAGAGGGAGGATCATCTTGAGAGGAGAGGGAGGATCATCTTGGAGGAGAGGAGAGGGGGATCATCTTGGAGGAGGAGAGGAGGATCATCTTGGAGGAGAGAGGAGGATCATCTTGGAGAGAGGAGGAGATCAGGAGAGGAGAGGGAGGGATCATCTTGAGGAGAATCAGAGGAGGAGAGGAGGATCATCTTGGAGGAGAGGAGAGGGAGGATCATCTTGGAGGAAGGAGAGGGAGGATCATCTTGGAGAGGGATATCATCTTGGAGAGAGGAGAGGGAGGATCATCAGGAGGAGAGGAGAGGAGAGGATCATCTTGGAGGAGGTTAGGGATCTTGGAGGAGAGGGAGGATCATCTTGGAGAGAGGGAGGTATCAGAGGAGGAGAGGGGATCATCTTGGAGGAGTATCATCTTGGAGAAGGGAGGTATCATCTTGGAGGAGGGAGGATCAGAGGGAGGCAGAGGATCATCTTGGAGAGAGAGAGAGGATCAGAGGGAGGATCATCTTGGAGGAGAGAGAGGGAGATCATCTTGGAGGAAGGGAGAGGAGGATCATCTTGGAGGAGAGAGGAGAGGGAGGATCATCTTGGAGGAGAGGAGAGGGAGATCTGAGGAGAGGGATCATCTTGGAGGAGAGGAGAGGGAGGGATCATCTTGGAGAGGTGAGGAGAGGGAGGAGAGGATCATCTTGAGAGGAGGGAGGGATCATCATGGAGGAGAGGAGGGAGGTATCATCTTGGAGGGAGGAGGGAGATCATCTTGGAGAGAGAGGTATCATTTGAAGGAGAGGGAGAGGTATCATCTTGGAGAGGGATGTATCATCTTGGAGGAGAGGAGAGGGAGGTATCATCTTGGAAAGGGAGGTATCATCTTGGAGGAGAGGAGAGGGAGGGATCATCTTGGAGAGGAGAGGGAGGGATCATCTTGGAGAGAGAGAGGGAGGGATCATCTTTCATCTTGGAGGAGAGGAGAGGAGAGAGAGGGAGGATCATCTTGGAAGGAGAGGAGAGGAGAGGGATCATCTTGGAGGAGAGGAGAGGGAGGGATCATCTTGGAGGAGAGGAGAGGAGAGGAGAGGGATCATCATGAAGGAGAGGAGAGGGATCATCTTGGCACAAGGGTTTGGGGTGAGTTGAGGTCGGGGTTATTGAAGAGATAGAGGATGAAGGGATGGAAGGAAGGCAGCTCTAATGAAGTCTAAGGAAGATTAATGAGGGACTATTGGAGTGTGAGTGTGTGTGTGTGTGTGTGTGTGTGTGTGTGTGTGTGTGTGTGTGTGTGTGTGTGTGTGTGTGTGTGTGTGTGTGTGTGTGTGTGTGTTGCAGCTGCTAGTCAAACAGCAGAGAGCAGACGGGCTTTAGATGTCGTGAAAACAAAGCCCACGGCTCTGTTACTCTCTTCTCAGGGGGACAAGTGACTGGGACAATCAGAGGGGAAGGACACTCAATTCAATTCAAGGGCTTTATTGGCATGGGAAACATGTGTTAACATTGTCAAAGCAAGTGAGGAGTCTCTCTCTCTCTCTCTCTCTCTCTCTCTCTCTCTCTCTCTCTCTCTCTCTCTCTCTCTCTCTCTCTCCCTCTCTCTCCCTCTCTCCTCTCTCTCTCCTCTCTCTCTCTCCCTCTCCCTCCCTCTCTCCCTCTTAGTATTTCCCAGTCACTCAGAGACCTGAGTAGCGGGGAGGAAGACACACTTATAAACAGATACTCAGGGAATTCAGAAATCAAAGAGTTGTATATTCCATTTGTTTTAGTATTCGTCACCTGTGAGTGACACGTAGATGAATCAAACAAACGTCTCTCCCTTTACAGATGCATTTGTTCTCAACAGAGGCTTTTCACTGCGGAAATGATCAACTTCTAGTCTGGAGGATGTAGATCCCAAACCACTGTTGTCAAAACCCTCCTCTTCAAGTCAGCCAGACAAGGAGAAAGACCAACTAAATCAATACAATCATTTCATCAGCTTCAACAAAGAAGGGTCTCTGTGCCACTTCGAGAGCAGACCAGATGTCACTATGAAAATACCCCCCCATTTTAAAATCCGCCCCAATTCTCCAACCCCCTTTTCAGAAAGACTTCCAAGCGCTTGTCTCGTATTTTCTAGAAGGTTCCAGTCCCCCTGTCCAAATGTTCAGTACTGGTAACCATTATTCACAGACAATTAACTTGCATTGTTACTGGTTAGTGGATATTGATCCTCCAATCAGAGATGTTGGCATTGTGATGTCATTGTTACTGGTTAGTGGATATTGATCCTCCAATCAGAGATGTTGGCATTGTGATGTCATTGTTACTGGTTAGTGGATATTGATCCTCCAATCAGAGATGTTGGCATTGTGATGTCATTGTTACTGGTTAGTGGATATTGATCCTCCAATCAGAGATGTTGGCATTGTGAATTGTTCTGGTTAGTGGATAGATCCTCCAATCAGAGATGTTGGCATTTGTGTCATTGTTCTGGTTAGTGGATATTGATCTCCAACGGAGATGTTGGCATTTATGTGGAGTGGATATTGATCCTCAATCAACAAGCAGAGATGTTGGGCAATTGTGATGTCATTGTTACTGGTTAGTGGATATTGATCCTCCAATCAGAGATGTTGATGTCATTGTTACTGGTTGTGGATATTGATCCCCCAATCAGAGATGTTGGCATTGTGATGTCACCCCACCCCGGACCAAAATGAGACTCAATAACTTCTATTTATAGATTAGCAGTTGAGACAGAGAAAATATATTCACAAAAGCTTTGTCCCAAATGGCTCCCTACTCCCTACATAGTGCACTACAGTTGACACAAACCCTATGGATCCCAGTCTAAAGTAGTGCACTATAAAGGGAATAGGGTGCCATTTGGGATTCAGCCTAAGATAACAGTATGCATGGTGTATCTATTGGCAGTCTTCTTTAGACAGTGATTCTTAGCAGGGAATCCATACACTATCTTCTACCAGTAGAGGGAACTTATCGCATCTTCATTTCATTACATGTGGAGGAGAATAGAAAGAGAGACAGAGAGAGAGAGAGGGACAGGGAGAGAGACAGAGAGGGAGAGAGAGACAGAGAGACAGAGAGGGAGAGAGAGACAGAGAGAGAGAGAGGGACAGGAGAGAGAGAGAGAGAGAGAGAGAGAGAGACACAGAGAGAGAGACACAGAGAGACAGAGAGAGAGAGAGACAGAGAGAGAGACAGAGAGAGAGAGAGAGAGAGACAGAGAGACAGAGAGAGAGAGAACAGAGAGAGAGAGAGAGACAGAGAGAGAGAGAAACAGAGAGAAACAGAGAGAGAGAGGGACAAGAGAGAGAGAGACAGAGATCTGTGGGTTTGGACAGTTTTCTCAAGACTGCTGAGACAGATGAATGATAATGTCCAAGAGAGAGACAGAGGCAGACAGACCAGACAGAGAGAAACCACCAGAGAGAGACTTGTTCCCAGAAACCACCACCATGTCATCTACACTTGTTCCCTGACAGAGAGTCCACCAAAGCTTCCTTCAGAGAGAAACAGGGAAACAGAGAGAAACAGAGATCTGTGGGTTTGGTCGTTTTCTCAAGTTCTACTGCTGCTGACAGATGAATGATAATGTCCAAGGTCACCAGAGACAGTAAGGCAGACATCCACCATCTACAGCTTCCTTCACTTGTTCCCAGAAACCACCACCATGTCCACCATCTACAGCTTCCTTCACTTGTTCCCAGAAACCACCACCATGTCCACCATCTACAGCTTCCTTCACTTGTTCCCAGAAACCACCACCATGTCCACCATCTACAGCTTCCTTCACTTGTTCCCAGAAACCACCACCATGTCCACCATCTACAGCTTCCTTCACTTGTTCCCAGAAACCACCACCATGTCCACCATCTACAGCTTCCTTCACTTGTTCCCAGAAACCACCACCATGTCCACCATCTACAGCTTCCACCATCTACAGCTTCCTTCACTTGTTCCCAGAAACCACCACCATGTCCACCATCTACAGCTTCCTTCACTTGTTCCCAGAAACCACCACCATGTCCACCATCTACAGCTTCCACCATCTACAGCTTCCTTCACTTGTTCCCAGAAACCACCACCATGTCCACCATCTACAGCTTCCTTCACTTGTTCCCAGAAACCACCACCATGTCCACCATCTACAGCTTCCTTCACTTGTTCCCAGAAACCACCACCATGTCCACCATCTACAGCTTCCTTCACTTGTTCCCAGAAACCACCACCATGTCCACCATCTACAGCTTCCACCATCTACAGCTTCCTTCACTTGTTCACAGAAACCACCTAAACATCCACAGACTGAAGGTGAAAGACTTCAGAAAGTACCAGAGGACGAGACAAACCTGTCCTTCCTTCCCTCTTCCAGTACCAGAGGACGAGACAAACCTGTCCTTGCTTTCCTCTTCCAGTACCAGAGGACGAGACAAACCTGTCCTTCCTTCCCTCTTCCAGTACCAGAGGACGAGACAAAGACAACTAGCGGAGACAAACCTGTCCTTCCTTCCCTCTTCCAGTACCAGAGGACGAGACAAACCTGTCCTTCCTTCCCTCTTCCAGTACCAGAGGACGAGACAAACCTGTCCTCCTTCCCTCTTCCAGTACCAGAGGACGAGACAAAGACAACTAGCGGAGACAAACCTGTCCTTGCTTCCCTCTTCCAGTACCAGAGGACGAGACAAACCTGTCCTTCCTTCCCTCTTCCAGTACCAGAGGACGAGACAAACCTGTCCTTCCTTCCCTCTTCCAGTACCAGAGGACGAGACAAAGACAACTAGCGGAGACAAACCTGTCCTTCCTTCCCTTTTCCAGTACCAGAGGACGAGACAAACCTGTCCTTCCTTCCCTCTTCCAGTACCAGAGGACGAGACAAAGACAACTAGCGGAGACAAACCTGTCCTTCCTTCCCTCTTCCAGTACCAGAGGACGAGACAAAGCCAACTAGCGGGCGGAGACAAACCTGTCTTTCCTTCCCTCTTCCACACTGATCAGATAGAAAGCACAGCAGTCACCTCTGAACTGATGACACAAATACAACACTATCCCCTACGTAGTGCACTACATTGGACCACGGTCCATAGGGAATAGGGTGCCATTTTTTGATGGGGACACAAGCAAAGTGAGGGAACACCTCGTACACTTCAAGACACTAATACAGCTAAGTGTTCATACG
>NW_026288455.1:0-18029 GCF_023373465.1 Oncorhynchus keta
GGGGTGTCAAAGTCAAATGGACGGAGGGCCAAATAAAAATTTAGCTACAAGCCGAGGGCCGGACTGTTCGAATGTTCATTGAAAAATTTTTAAATGACGCATATAGTCTAGTGAACCTAATTGAACCTACTGAAAACCTAACAAATATATTCCAATATGATCAGATAAATAAAGCAATATTTTCTTATGGCTCTGTCAGTAATCTTTAATTTTCAACAGACACAAAGACAAATTTCCTTTATATAAAAATCCCCATAACATGAACATTAAATGAAAGAAACCGGTATTCAAGGCACCATCAGTAGCCTATATTTTCTATTTTAGCAAAAGTGGGCTAAATTTACTTCAAAGAAAAAACAATAATAGCAATTTTCTATCATCCACTCAACTGAAATATTTTTAAAATATAATTGGATTGAAATACAATAAAATAAAGTGCAAAAATCTATTAATCAAAAACAACACTTTGTTTAAGGAGAAGTAACATGCAGTGAAAACAAATATTAAACTTTAACTTTTAAACTTGAACTGAGTAAAAACTCTAAATATGTGATTGCACAGTAATGTTCACTTGTTTGAGGTTGAGGGTGATACTTGGTGGTGTCCCATCTTTTCCACAAGTTCATCAATGTTCGGGGTAAGGCTCTGAGCTGAGGAAATCCTCAGAATTGAGTGGAGGTGTTCAGCAGTAAGTCGACTTCTGTGTGATGTTTTGTTCAAGTTCATCAAAGAAAACAGTTGTTCACACAGGTATGTGCTGCCAAACATAGACAACGTTTGAGCAGCCTGGATGCGCAGCTGGGGCATTGTGTCGGGAGGAAACGGGCGAACTCCGCAGCACCCACTGCCGCATATTTTGCCCTCAGTGCATCATTGCATTGGAGGTCAATCAACTCCATTTGGAGGTTTGGTGGTGAGCTTTCCACGTCAACAGCAAATGGGTTACCGAGCAGTTCCAACCTGCTTTTTGTGCTTCAAAGTCAGCAAATCGGCGTCGAAAGTCAGCGGCAAGCATACCTATTTTATCAGCCAACTGTGCGCTCGGGAACGCACTGGTAGAGAGCTTCTCTTTCATGGTCTGGCAGCTGGGAAAGTGGCTCAAATTTTCTTTCCGCATCTGCGTCTCCCACAGAGTCAGTTTGGTTTTAAATGCCTTCACTGTACTGTACATATCAGAGATGACACGATCCCGACCCTGCAGCTGCAAGTTCATTGCATTCAGATGACTCGTAATGTCACACAGAAAAGCCATTTCACACAGAAACATTTCGTCTCGGAGTTGTGTTGTGTCTTTCCCTTTGCTGTCCAAGAACAGACAAATCTCCTCACGAAGCTCGAAACATCTTTGAAGCACCTTTCCCTGGCTTAGCCATCGCACCTCTGTGTGATAAGGCAAATCACCATGCTCCGTTTCTAACTCCGTCAGAAATGCCTTGAACTGGCGGTGATTCAAACCTTTGGCTCTGATAAAGTTAACTGTGCGCGTGATGATGCTCATTACATGCATCATTTTCAGGCTTTACCGCACAACGCTTCCTGATTGTATGATACAATGATAAGCTGTCAGCTCACCTGTCGCGTTTTCCTCTTCCATCTTTTCCCGTATCTTCGCCACCAGTCCATCCCTGTGTCCACATCGCAGGTGCTCAAGTCGGTTGTCAAACCCACGAGTTTTTCCAAGGCAGCTCCATCTGTTTACACATCTTGACACCTCTTCATACAAATCATGCCCGTAGTTGTGCCATGCATAGGACGTAAAGCCAAAACTCCTCTGTCAGCAGGCTGGAGTCCACTCCGCGGATGAAAATTGACAACTGGGCAATGTCAGAAATGTCGGTGCTCTCATCCACAGCAAGGAATATGCAATGCATCTTTTCCCTTTTTCACAAGCTGCTCTTTTAGATTGATGGACAACTGGTCTACTCTCTCGGCAATGGTGTTTCTGCTCAGACTCACATTTAAAAAGTTGCCTTTTTTCTGGGCAAGCTTCGTCAAACTTTAATCATGCAGTTTTGATGAAATCCCCCTCCGTAAATGGCCGGGCTGATTTAGCGATCTCTTCTGCCAAAAATAAAACTGGCCTTGACAGCCTGGCCTTGTGATTTGGCTTTTGAACAGAGCCTGTCGAGATTTGAGGCCTCGTTTTATTCCTCTGCCTTTTGTAGCCTTTGTTCCATGTCCATATTCTTGTTTTGTCCGCGTGTTTCGTTTCATAATGTCGTCTCAGATTATACTCTTTCAGTACCATACACTTTCTCCACACAGAACACACAGGTTTTCCAGCTACCTCCGTGAACAAATACTCCGACTCCCACCTTGTTTGAAACCCCCGGTTCTCAGTGTCCACCTTCCGTTTTGCCATTTTGATGGGTATCTGAGTTAATTTTACTGTGATGCTGACAACTGCTGTGCCAATAAATATTGAAATGAAGCAGCCTACTGCTCAGTGCGTCACACCGTTGCATTGTGGGAAATGTAGTATTGGTGCGTGTAAAAAGATCTAAGGCTGCCGGCTTGCTGCGGTCTGCGGACGGTTCTAATAATAAATCAAGATCATCAGGGGCCGTAAAAAAACCTTCTCGCGGGCCGGATGTGGCGTATGGGCCTTGACTCTGACATATGTGCTCTAGAACAATGGTGTCTAGATGGAATTTGTATTTGTGATCCTGGCAACTGGACATTTTTGTCTTACTGAGATTCTCTCTCTCTCTGCTGGACTCTGTAGCACCTCTCCACCTATCAGCGGTATACATAGTCCCCCTCTTTAAAAACAGCTTTAACAAATTACAATAACACTGTTCCTTGTGTTTTGATGTGTAGCATATGCAAAACTTTATAGCGTACTTTTTATTTGTTTTTAGGCTACTTTCCTAAAATAATAATTGTCCACCTCAAGGTTCAGCTGTCAGAGATTTAAGCACTAAATGTATCAGGGCATTGCATGCATAGGCCTATAGGCTTAGGTGTCCACTGTATGATATAAATGTTAAAATAAATACTGGATATATACACACACCATATATGCAAAAGTATGTGGACACTTCTTCAAATTATAGGATTTGTCTATTTCCGCCACACCCGTTGCTGACTGGTGCATAGAATCGAGCACACAGCACAGCAATTTCCATAGACAAACATTGGCAGTAGTAGGCCACACAAGCTCACAGAAGCACGAAGCACGTAACGCTTAATAATCGTCTGTCCACAGTTGCAACACTCACTAGCAACTTCTAAACTGCCTCTGGAAGCAACATCAGCACAAGCACTGTAGTGGAAGCTTCATAAAAGGGTTTCCATGGCCGAGCAGCTGCACACAAGCCTAAGATCACCATGCGCAATGCCAAGCCTTGGCTGGAGTGGTGTAAAGCTACGCCGCCATTGGACTCTTGAGCAGTGGAAATGCGTTCTCTAGATTGATGAATCGCGCCTCACCATCTGGCAGTCAACAGACGAATCTGGGTTTGGCGGATGCCCGGAGAACACTACTTGCCCCAATGCCCCGTGCACAAAGCAAGTTCTTAATCCCCTAATGTCAGTTTGTTACCTGTATAAAGATAACGAGCTGAGATTACGAGCACACTCTTAAAGGGATTACTTCTAATCTCAGTTTGTTACCTGTATAAAAGACACCTGTCCACAGGAGCAATCAGTCAATTAGATTCCAAACTCTCCACCATGGCCAAGACCAAGACCAATGATGTCAGGGACAATATTACAGACCTACACAAGGCTGGAATAGCTACAAAACCACGCCAAACAGCTTGGTGAGAAGGTGACAACAGTTGGTGAGATTATTCGCAAATGGAAGAAACACAAAGAACTGTCAATCTCCTCGGCCTGGGGCTCCATGCAAGATCTCACCTCGTGGGTTGCAATGATTATGAGAATGGTGAGGAATCAGCCCAGAACTACACAGGAGGATCATGTCAATGATCTCAAGGCAGTTGGGACCACAGTCACCAAGAAAACAATTGGTAACACACTACGCCGTGAAGGACTGAGATCCTGCAGCGCCCGCCAGGTCCCCCTGCTCAAGAAGCACATATACATGCCCGTCTGAAGTTTGCCAATGAACATCTGAATGATTCAGAGGACAACTGGGTGAAAGTGTTGTGGTCAGAAGAGACCAAAATGGAGCTCTTTGGCATTAACTCAACTCGCCTTGTTTGGCGGAGGAGGAATGCTGCCTATGACCCCAAGAACACCATCATCACCATCAAACATGGAGGTGGAAACATTAGGCTTTGGGGTGTTTTCTGCTAAGGGGACAGGACAACTTCACCACATCAAAGGAACGATGGACGGGGCCATGTACCGTCAAATCTTGGGTGAGAACCTCCTTCCCTCAGCCAGGGCATTGAAAATGGTCGTGGATGGGTGTTCCAGCATGACAATGACCCAAAACACACGGCCAAAGGCAACAAAGGGGTGGCTCAAGAAGAGGCACATTAAGGTCCTGGAGTGGCCTAGCCAGTCTCCAGACCTTAATCCCATAGACAATCTGTGGAGGGAGCTGAAGGTTTGACTTGCCAAACGTCAGCCTCGAAACCTTAATGACTTGGAGAAGATCTGCAAAGAGGAGTGGGACAAAATCCCTCCTGAGATGTGTGCAAACCTGGTAGCCAACTAGAAACGTCTGACCTCTGTGATTGCCAACAAGGGTTTTGCCTCCAGGAACTAAGTCATGTTTTGCAGAGGGTCAAATACTTATTTCCCTCATTAAAATGCAAGTCAATTTATAACATTTTTGACATGCGTTTTTCAGAATTGTTTTTGTTATTCTGTCTCTCACTGTTCAAATAAACCTACCATTCAAATTATAGACTGATCATTTCTTTGTCAGTGGGCAAACGTACAAAATCAGCAGGGGATCAAAAACTTTTTTCCCCTCACTGCATATAAAGGAAGAGAAGCATAGGCCTAACCCCAGAGATACAGAGAAATAGAGATATGCTGGTGGCATGGTATGACACCGACATGCATTCTTTATGTCAGATGGCTACTGCATCTGCGGTACAGATTTAAACGTACAGAAGAGGCTAATTTGTTCATTTTTAATCAGAATATTTTGTATTAAGATAAACATGTTGTTAGATTATAGCACTAACTCTGTTAGGCCTGAAACCGTCTAAATCACCTCAAGTTCAACTGTCAGAGTCAGTTGGAGCGCACTGCACCTTCATATCATAGGCCTGCAGTTGCTGAAGCCTAATAATAGCCACACCACACATTTCTAAACCTCATTAGAGTAATATCAGAAGTCAGTCAAGCCATTGTTTATGTAGAAAATACGAGCAGAAGAGTGAATGTAAAGCAGGGAATAAATACACTACCCTCCCACGCCCAATAAAATAAAATAAACCCTCCCCTATTAACTCAAAACGTTCCATTTTGGGAACAGCTAAACCATGATTTGGCCAAACAGTAACATCCTGATACAGGAAAGTGTTTGCCGTGCCCCTGCTCTCCTGTGCACTTTGAGTAGCCAAGATTGAAAAAAGGGGAGGAAGAGAGAAAGAAATTCTTCATTTTTGTGCAACATTTCAAAATGCAAATCACAAAAAATAACTGTAGCTAGGCTACTGATGTGGTTTTGGTTTTGAGTTTCCCCTTCCCCCTTCCTCTGTGATTTGCCCCAAGTGAATAAGCCCAGGGGTAGGCAACCCTAGTCCTGGAGTGGCAGGCACGCAATTTAACTGACCTGTAAATGGGGTCTCATTTAGTGTGACTCACCACCTGGATTCAGTCTTATGTTGCAAACTTTGAATTTCATTTTTATTTTTACATGAGATAAAAGTAGAGATTCAGAGCTACAAACTGGTATACCATAACACTGCGTTTTTAAGGAACAACGGGAAAGTAGTACTTTGAAAATTGATAGACTTGTAAACTCACTTTTGAGAAAAGGGCCTTTGAAATGTTTTGGTACCTACAAGAGAGCTCTCCTTTGTCTAAATTCAGCGGGGTTCACACCCTCTTAAACCAGCCCCACCCATCTCTAAGGATTCACATGAGGTCACGTGCTAAAGACTAAAAGTGGTAGTAGCCTACAATAAGGAACAATTCAGGTAAACAGATGTGTCCAGATAAAAATAGATGATGCACACAGACACACTTGTCTAAATTGATGGGTAATGTGAAAGAAATGCTATAATCCCCAGCCATAACCAGTGGTGGAAAAATTACATCATTGTGATACTTGAGGAAAAAAGTATAAAATCACTTCAAATTCCTTATATTAAACCAGACAGCACAATTGTATTTAAGACAAATAGCCAGGGTACAATGTCCTTAAGTATCAAAAGTAAGAGTGAAAATATAAACCATTTCAACTTCCTTATATTAAGCAAACCAGACAGCACAATTGTATTATTTTTTTATTGATGCATAGGCAGGGGAACACTCCAACACTCCGACATAATTTACAAATGAAGCATTTATGTTTCGTGAGTCTGCCAGATCAGAGTGTCTCACCCTGATCTGTTTCACCTGTCCTTGTGCTTGTCTCCATCCCCTCCAGGTGTCACCCATCTTCCCCTGGGTATTTATACCTGTGTTTGTCTGTGCCAGTTTGTCTTCTCTTGTCAAGTCAACCATCGTGTTATGCCATGCTCCTGCTTTTTTCCCCTTTCCTCTGATTGTTGCTAGCTTTTTTCCCTTTCCTCCTGCTTTTTCCCTTTCCTCTGGTTGTTGCTAGCTTTTTCCCTTTCCTCCTCCTGCTTTTTCCCTTTCTCTGCTTGTTGCTAGTCCTCCTGCTTTTTCCCTTTCCTCTGGTTGTTGCTAGTCCTCCTGCTTTTTTCCCTTTCCTCTGGTTGCTAGTCCTCCTGCTAGTCCTCCTGCTTTTTTCCCTTTCCTCTGGTTGTTGCTAGTCCTCCTGCTTTTTCCCTTTCCTCTGGTTGTTGCTAGTCCTCCTGCTTTTGACCCTTTCCTCTGGTTGTTGCTAGTCCTCTGGTTTGACCCTTTCTTTCTGGTTGTTGCTAGTCCTCCTGGTTTTGACCCTTTCCTCTGGTTGTTGCTTGTCCTCCTGGTTTTGACCCTTGCCTCTGGTTGTTGCTAGTCCTCCTGGTTTTTTTCCCTTTCCTCCTGCTTGTTGCTAGTCCTCCTGCTTTTTTCCCTTTCCTCTGGCTTGTTGCTAGTCCTCCTGCTTTTTTCCCTTTCCTCTGGTTGTTGCTAGTCCTCCTGCTTTTTTCCCTTTCCTCTGATTGTTGCTAGTCCTCCTGGTTTTGACCCTTTCCTCTGGTTGTTGCTAGTCCTCCTGGTTTTGACCCTTTCCTCTGGTTGTTGCTGTTGCTTTAGTCCTCCTGGTTTTGACCCTTTCCTCTGGTTGTTGCTAGTCCTCCTGGTTTTGACCCTTTCCTCTGGTTGTTGCTAGTCCTCCTGGTTTTGACCCTGGTTTGCCTCTGGTTGTTGCTAGTCCTCCTGGTTTTGACCCTTTCCTCTGGTTGTTGCTAGTCCTCCTGGTTTTGACTCTTTCCTCTGGTTGTTGCTAGTCCTCCTGGTTTTGACTCTTTCCTCTGGTTGTTGCTAGTCCTCCTGGTTTTGACCCTTTCCTCTGGTTTTGCTAGTCCTCCTGGTTTTCTTTCCTCTGGTTGTTGCTAGTCCTCCTGGTTTTGACTGGTTTTGACCCTTTCCTCTGGTTGTTGCTAGTCCTCCTGGTTTTGACTCTTTCCTCTGGTTGTTGCTAGTCCTCCTGGTTTTGACTCTTTCCTCTGGTTGTTGCTAGTCCTCCTGGTTTTGACCCTTTCCTCTGGTTGTTGCTAGTCCTCCTGGTTTTGACTCTTTCTGGTTTTGACTCTTTCCTCTGGTTGTTGCTAGTCCTCCTGGTTTTGACCTCTTTCCTCTGGTTTTGACCCTTGCCTCTGGTTGTTGCTAGTCCTCCTGGTTTTGACCCTTTCCTCTGGTTGTTGCTAGTCCTCCTGGTTTTGAGTCCCCTTGACTCTTTCCTCTGGTTGTTGCTAGTCCTCCTGGTTTTGACCCTTAGTCCTCCTGGTTTGACCCTTTCCTCTGGTTGTTGCTAGTCCTCCTGGTTTGACCCTTTCCTCTGGTTGTTGCTAGTCCTCCTGGTTTTGACCCTTGCCTCTGGTTGTTGCTAGTCCTCTGGTTTTGACCCTGCCTTGACTCTGAACCCGCTTGTCTGACCATACTGCCTGATCGCGAGCATGGCTGCCACTCTGTACCTCTTGGACTGACCTTATGATCTTTGCCTGTCCATGACCATCCTCTTGCCTGCCCCTTGGATTATAATAAATATCAGTGACTCAAACCATCTGCCTCCTGTGTCTGCATCTGGGTTTTTCCCTGTGCCCTCATACAGAGGCACTATGGATGACCAGGGATGTTCTCTTGATAAGTGTTTGAATTTGACAATTTTTTTGTCAAAATGTAGCAAATACTTTTGGGTGTCAAGGAAAATATATGGAGTAAAAAGTACATTATTTTCTTTACGAATGTAGTGAAGTAAAAGTTGCCAAAAATATAAAGAGTAAAGTAATGTACAGATACCACAAACTACTTTAAATTATGTTTACATTAGCATACTTTATATACTCTTACACATGCACTTATCACATAGTATTCAATACATAAGTGTGGTGCACATGTACAGTGCATGAGCCATATATTTAAGTGGTGGACACTTGATCGACAACAATATCATGACCGTATGTCACAACATCATGTTACGACCACACTTTCCGTCTGTTCACCTGTTAAATTATACTGTATGTTTTAACTTAACCATGCTCTGTTTTGGATGAATAGAGCAAAAACCTGAAATTATAAAAGCCTATCTAATAAGCCCAATTAAATGAGATGTTCATGGTCATTTGGCTACTTTGGGAATATGAACTCATCATGGCCAGAAACGGTGCAATGGTTATGATATGTATTATGTTTATAAATTAAATATTGTCAAGGCTACCTAAGAAATTTGAAATGAAAGCAATTTTGACATAATGATTGCCGATAATGACAAAGCAACATGTTTTTATACATTTTTGGTAATTCATAAAATAACACAGAAATATCACATTTACATACAGTGCATTCGGAAAGTATTCAGACCACTTGACTTTTTCCACATTTTGTTATGTTACAGCCATATTCTAAAATGTATTAATGGTTGTTTTCCTCATCAATCTACACACAATAGGCCATAATGATAAAGCAAAAACAGTTTTTAGACAGTTTTGCTCAAATAAAAAACATAAATATCCCACTTTACATAAGCATTCAGACCCTCTGCTCAGTACTTTGTTGAAACACCTTTGGCAGAAATTACAGCCTCGATTCTTCTTGAGTATGACGCTACAAGCAGCACACCTGTATTTGGGGGAGATTCTCCCATTCTTTGCTGCAGATCCTCTCAAGCTCTGTCAGGTTGAATGGGGAGCGTTGCTGCACAGCTATTTTCAGGTCACTCCAGAGATGTTCGTTCAGGCTCAATCCTTGGCTCTGGCTGGGCAACTTTGCCTTGGTTGCATGCTTAGAGGAGCTGTTCTGTTGGAAGGTAAAACCTTCTCTCCAGTCTGAGGTCCTGAGCACTCTGGAGCAGGTTTCTCTATACTTTGCTCCGTTCATCTTTCCCTCGATCCTGACAAGTCTCCCTGTCGCTGAAAAACATCCTCACAGCATGATGCTGCCACCACCATGCTTCACCGTAGGGATGGTGCCAGGTTTCCTCCAGACGTGACGCTTAGCATTCAGGCCAAAGAGTTCAACTTGGTTTCATCAGACCAGAGAATCTTGTTTCTCATGGTCTTGGTCTTTAGGTGTCCGTTGGCAAACTCCATGTACCTTTTACTGAGGTGGCTTCCATCTGGCTACTCTACCATGATTGGTGGAGTATTGCAGAGATGGTTTTCCTTCTGGAAGGTTCTCCCATCTCCACAAAGGAACTCTAGAACTCTGTCAGAGTGACCATTGGGTTCTTGGTCACCTCCTGACAGACCAAGGCCCCTTCTCCCCACTGATTGCTCAGTTTGGCCAGGTGGACAGCTATGGAACATTTTTATGCTTCCAAACTCCTTCCATTTAAAACTGATGGAGGCTACTGTGTTCTTGGGGATCTTCAATGCTGCAGAAATGTTTTGGTACCCTTCCCCAGATCTTTGTCTTGACACAATCCTGTCTCGGATCTCTACCTTATATAGACAGGTGTGTGCCTTTCCAAATCATGTCCAATCAATGTAATTTACCACAGGTGGACTCCAATCAAGTTGTAGAAACATCTCATGGACGATCAATGGAAACAGGATGCACCTGAGCTCAATTTCGAGTCTCATAGCAAAGGGTCTGAATACTTATGTAAATAAGGTATTTCTCTTTTTGTTTTGAATAAATTAGCAAAAATGTCTAATAAACAGTTTTTCATTGTCATTATGGGGTATTGTGTGTAGATTGCTGAGGAATTTGTTTAATTTAATCAATTTTGGAATAAGGCTGTAACATAACAACATGTGGAAACAGTCAAGGGGACTGAATGCTTTCTGAATTAAATGAGAGATGAGACGAATGGTAGCCTTTAATAACTTATTGTAGGCCTATAGGCTATTTCATGAGTATGACATTAGTCAAAACAGATGAGGAATTTATTCTGCAATGATCATGGAAATGAAATAAATAATCACAAATAGATTTCTAATTATTTTAGAATGCAAAGATAAAATAAATAAATGAGCTACTTTTGCCTTCTTGCAATGCAATACTTCAACATCAGAAACAGTGTGTATGCATGGTCTCCCTCCGCTCCTCTACCTCTCTCCTAGACATCTATCCATTACACCTCTTCTACCTCTCTCTACCTCTACCTCTCTCCTAGACACCTATCCATTACACCTCACTTCTTCTCCTCTACCTCTACCTCTCTCCTAGACACCTATCCATTACACCTCACTTCTACCTCTCCTCTACCTCTACCTCTCCTAGACATCTATCCATTACACCTCACTTCTACCTCTCCTCTACCTCTACCTCTCCTCCTAGACATCTATCCATTACACCTCACTTCTACCTCTCTCCTCTACCTCTCTACCTCTCTCCTAGACACCTATCCATTACATCTCACTTCTACCTCCTCTACCTCTACCTCTCTCCTAGACACCTATCCATTACACCTCACTTCTACCTCTCCTCTACCTCTACCTCTCTCCTAGACACCTATCCATTACACCTCACTTCTACCTCTCCTCTACCTCTCTCCTAGACACCTATCCATTACACCTCACTTCTGCCTCTCCTCTACCTCTACCTCTCTCTAGACACCTATCCATTACACCTCACTTCTACCTCTCCTCTACCTCTACCTCTCTAGACACCTATCCATTACACCTCACCTCTGCCTCTCCTTTACCTCTCCCTCTATCTCTCTCCTCTACCTCTCTCTTCAACCTTTCCCCCTACCTCTCCTCTACCTCTCCCACTCCTCTACCTCTCCTCTACCTCTCTCCTAGACATATCCATTGCACCTCCACCTTTACCTCCTCTACCTCAATCTTCTACCTTTCCCCACCTCTCCTCTACCTCCTCCCCTCTCTCCTCTAGATATCTTCTACCTTTCCCCCCACCTCTCCCTACACTCTCTCATGGACACATATCCATTGCACCTCTCCTCTACCTCTCTCATAGACACATATCCATTGCCTCACCTCTCCTCTACCTCTCTCCTCCATATCTTCCTCCCTCTCCTCTACCTCTCTCTTACATACCTTTCCCCCCACCTCTACCTCTCTCATAGACACATCTCCTTTACCTCTCCTCTACCTCTACCCTCCATATCTCTCCTCTCCTCTACCTCTCTCTTCTACCATATCCCCCCCACCTCTCCTCTACCTCTCTCATAGACACATATCCATTGCACCTCTACCTCTCCTCTACCTCTCTCATAGACACATATCCATTCCCCCACCTCTCCTCTACCTCTCTCACAGACACATATCCATTGCACCTCTCCTCTACCTCTCTCATAGACACATATCCATTGCACCTCTCCTCTACCTCTCATAGACACATATCCATTGCACCTCTCCTCTACCTCTCTCATAGACACATATCCATTTGCACCTCTCCTCTGCCTCTCTCATCCATCCTCTCTCCTCTACCTCTCTCATAGACACATATCCATTGCACCTCTCCTCTGCCTCTCTCATAGACACATATCCATTGCACCTCTATCAATTTCATAGACACATATCCATTGCCTCCTCCTCTACCTCCTCTCATAGACACATATCCATTGCACCTCCTCCTCTACCTCTCTCATAGACACATATCCATTGCACCTCTCCTCTGCCTCTCCTCATAGACACATCATCCATTGCACCTCTCCTCTACCCTCTCATAGACACATATCCATTGCACCTCCTCTACCTCTCTCATAGACACATATCCATTGCACCTCTCCTCTACCTCTCTCATAGACACATATCCATTGCACCTCTCCTCTACTCTCTCATAGACACATATCCATTGCACCTCTCCTCTACCTCTCTCATAGACACATATCCATTGCACCTCTCCTCTACCTCTCATAGACACATATCCATTGCCTCTCCTCTGCCTCTCTCCTTGAACTGCATATCCGTTGCAGTCTCCTCTACCTCTCCTCCTTAGACACATATCCATTGCACTCTCCTCTACCTCTCTCATGAACCATATCCAAATTTGCACCTCTCCTCTACTACTCTCTCATGGACACATATCCATTGCACCTCTCCTCTACCTCTCTCATAGACATATCCGTGCACCTCTCCTCTACCTCTCTCATAGACACATAATCATTGCCTCCTCCTGTCTCTCATGAACACATGTCATTGCCTCTCCTCTACCTCTCTCATAGACACATATCGTGCACCTCTCCTCTACCTCTCTCATAGACACATATCCATTGCACCTCTCCTCTACCTCTCTCATAGACACATATCCATTGCACCTCTCCTCTGCCTCTCTCATAGACACATATCCATTGCACCTCTCCTCTACCTCTCTTCATAGACACATATCCATTGCACCTCTCCTCTACCTCTCTCATAGACACATTATCCATTACGACCTCCTCCTCTACCTCTCTTCTATAGACACATATCCATTAGCACCTCTCCTCTACCTCTCTCATAGATCACATATCCATTGCACCTCTCCTCCTACCTCTCTCATAGACACATATCCATTGCACCTCTCCTCTACCTCTCTCATAGACACATATCCATTGCACCTCTCCTCTACCTCTCTCATAGACACATATCCATTGCACCTCTCCTCTACCTCTCTCATAGACACATATCCATTGCACCTCTCCTCTACCTCTCTCATAGACACATATCCATTGCACCTCTCCTCTACCTCTCTCATAGACACATATCCATTGCACCTCTCCCTACCTCTCTCATAGACACATATCCATTGCACCTCACCTCTCGTCTACCTCTCTCCTCTCTACCTCTCCTCTACCTTCTCCTTTACTCTCTCTCTACATCTCTCCTCTACCTCTCTCCTCTCTCTCCTCTACCTCTCCTTTACCTCTCTCCTCCATTCTTCTCTCCTCTCCTATTCCTCTCCTCTGCCTCTCTCCTCCATATCTCTCCTTCCTCTCCTCTGCCTCTCCTCTACCTCGTCCTCTACCTCTCATCCTCTCATATCTCTGCCTCTACCTCTCCTCGTATCTTCCCTCTCTCCCTCTACCTCTCTCTTCTACCTTTCCCCCCACCTCTCCCCTACCTCTCTCATAGACACATATCCATTGCACCTCTCTCTCTACCTCTCTCATAGACACATATCCATTGCACCTCTCCCCTACCTCTCTCATAGACACATATCCATTGCACCTCTCCTCTCTACCTCTCTCATAGACACATATCCATTGCACCTCTCCCCTACCTCTCTCATAGACGCATATCCATTGCACCTCTCCCCTACCTCTCTCATAGACACATATCCATCACTCTCCTCTACCTCTCTCATAGACACATATCCATTGCACCTCTCCCCTACCTCTCTCATAGACACATATCCATTGCTACCTCTCCTCCTACCTCTCTCATAGACACATATCCATTCCTCTCACCTCTCCGTCTACCTCTCTCCTCTACCTCTCCTCTACCTCTCCTTTACCTCTCTCCTCCATATCTCTCCTCCAGCCTCTCCTTTACCTCTCCTCTACCTCTCTCCTCCATATCTCTCCTCTACCTCTCCTCTACCTCTCCTTTACCTCTCTCCTCCATATCTCTCCTCTACCTCTCCTCTACCTCTCCTTTACCTCTCTCCTCCACTATCTCTCCTCTGCCATCTTTTTCACCTCTCCTCTACCTCTCTCCTCCCATATCTCTCCTCTGCCTCTCCCTTGCCTCTCCTCCCCTCTCTCCTCCATATCTCTCCTCTGCCTCTCCTTTACCTCTCCTCTACCTCTCTCCCTCCATATCTCTCCTCTGCCCTCCCTCTACCTCTCTCCTTCATATCTCCTCCCTCTGCCTCTCCTCTACCTCTCTCTTCTACCTTTTTCCCCCACCTCTCCCTCTACCTCTACCTATTACCTCTCCTCTACCTCTACCCTCCATACCTCTCCTCTCACCTCTACCTCTCTCTTCTACCTTTCCCCCACCTCTCCTCTACCTCTCCTTTACCTCTCCTCTACCTCTACCCTCCATATCTCTCCTCTACCTCTACCTCTCTCTTCTACCTTTCCCCCCACCTCTCCTCTACCTCTCTCCTAGACACATATCCATTGCACCTCTACCTCTCCTCTACCTCTCCCTCTCCCTCTCTCTTCTACCTTTCCCCCACCCTCTCCTCTACCTCTCCTATATCTCTCCTCTACCTTTCTTCTCTATCCATCTTCTATCTATCCTCTACCTCTCCATTACCCCTCTACTCTATATCTCTTCTACCTTTCTTCTATCTATCCTTTATTTATCCTATATTTATCCTCTACCTCTCTCCTCTACCTCTATCCTCTATCTCTTCTCTACACCTCTCCCTCTCCTTTACCACTCCTCTACATCTCTCCTCTACCTCTCCTTTATTTCTCCTATACCTCTTCCTCTACCTCTCCTCTGTCTTTTCTCTACAACTATCATCTATACCTCTATCTCTCCTCTACCTCTCTCCTCTACCTCTCTCCTCTATCTTTCCTCTACCTCTCCTCTAGCTTTCCTCTACCTCTCCCATCTAGCTCTCCTATGTCTCTCCTCTACCTCTCTCCTCTACATCTCTCCTCTAAACCTCAACCTCTCCTCTACATCTCTCCTCTACCTCTCACCTCTACTCCTTTATTTCTCCTCTACATCTGTCACTCTACCTCTCCTCTGTCTTTTCTCTACGACTCTCATCTACACCTCTATCTCTCCTCTACCTCTCTACTCTACCTCTCTCCTCTATCTCTCCTCTACCTCTCCTCTAGCTTTCCTCTACCTTATCCTCTACCTCTCCCATCTAGCTCTCCTATGTCTCTCCTCTACCTCTCTCCTCTACCTCTCTTCTACCTCTCTCCTCCTAAACCTCAACCTCTCCTCTACCTCTCTCCTCTAAACCTCAACCTCTCCTCTACCTCTCACCTCTACCTCTCATCTACCTCCTCCTCTAAACCTCAACCTCTTCTCTACCTCTCTCCTCTATCTTTCCTCTACCTCTCCCATCTACACCTCCTGTCTCTCCTCTCTACCTCTCTCCTCCCTCTCTCCTTTATCTCTGCTCTCCATCTCCCCTATATCTCACCTCTATCTTTCTTCAACCTCCTCTACCTCTCCTCTAGAGCTCCTCTACCTCTCCTATACAGTACCTCTCCTCTTAGAATGCAAAGGTGAAAAAAATAGATTTTTGCTCAACTGCCAATGATTGCATCTTGTTAATATATTTAGCTACCATTTTTTGTTATAAATAAGTAATGTATTCCCCATTTGCACAAGGCTGCTAGGCTACTTTTGCCTTCTTGCAATGCAATACTTCAACCACTAGAACCTGTGCATATGCATGGTCTCCAGAACAGGGCTCCGGGCAGCCGGGCGGAAATGGAGGAAAACTCGCCTCCTGCGGACCTGGCATCCTTTCACTCCCTCCTCTCTACATTTTCCTCCTCTGTCTCTGCTGCTAAAGCCACTTTCTACCATTCTAAATTCCAAGCATCTGCCTCTAACCCTAGGAAGCTCTTTGCCACCTTCTCCTCCCTCCTGAATCCTCCCCCCCTCCCTCCTCCCTCTCTGCAGATGACTTCGTCAACCATTTTGAAAAGAAGGTCGATGACATCCGATCCTCGTTTGCTAAGTCAAACGACACCGCTGGTTCTGCTCACACTGCCCTACCCTATGCTCTGACCTCTTTCTCCCCTCTCTCTCCAGATGAAATCTCGCGTCTTGTGACGGCCGGCCGCCCAACAACCTGCCCGCTTGACCCTATCCCCTCCTCTCTTCTCCAGACCATTTCCGGAGACCTTCTCCCTTACCTTACCTCGCTCATCAACTCATCCCTGACCGCTGGCTACGTCCCTCCCGTCTTCAAGAGAGCGAGAGTTGCACCCCTTCTGAAAAAACCTACACTCGATCCCTCCGATGTCAACAACTACAGACCAGTATCCCTTCTCTCTTTTCTCTCCAAAACTCTTGAGCGTGCCGTCCTTGGCCAGCTCTACCGCTATCTCTCTCAGAATGACCTTCTTGATCCAAATCAGTCAGGTTTCAAGACTAGTCATTCAACTGAGACTGCTCTTCTCTGTATCACGGAGGCGCTCCGCACTGCTAAAGCTAACTCTCTCTCCTCTGCTCTCATCCTTCTAGACCTATCGGCTGCCTTCGATACTGTGAACCATCAGATCCTCCTCTCCACCCTCTCCGAGTTGGGCATCTCCGGCGCGGCCCACGCTTGGATTGCGTCCTACCTGACAGGTCGCTCCTACCAGGTGGCGTGGCGAGAATCTGTCTCCTCACCACGCGCTCTCACCACTGGTGTCCCCCAGGGCTCTGTTCTAGGCCCTCTCTTATTCTCGCTATACACCAAGTCACTTGGCTCTGTCATAACCTCACATGGTCTCTCCTATCATTGCTATGCAGACGACACACAATTAATCTTCTCCTTTCCCCCTTCTGATGACCAGGTGGCGAATCGCATCTCTGCATGTCTGGCAGACATATCAGTGTGGATGACGGATCACCACCTCAAGCTGAACCTCAGCAAGACGGAGCTCCTCTTCCTCCCGGGGAAAGGACTGCCCGTTCCATGATCTCGCCATCACGGTTGACAACTCCATTGTGTCCTCCTCCCAGAGCGCTAAGAACCTTGGCGTGATCCTGGACAACACCTGACGTTCTCAACTAACATCAAGGCGGTGTCCCGTTCCTGTAGGTTCATGCTCTACAACATCCGCAGAGTACGACCCTGCCTCACACAGGAAGCGGCGCAGGTCCTAATCCAGGCACTTGTCATCTCCCGTCTTGATTACTGCAACTCGCTGTTGGCTGGGCTCCCTGCCTGTGCCATTAAGCCCTACAACTCATCCAGAACGCCGCAGCCCGTCTGGTGTTCAACCTTCCCAAGTTCTCTCACGTCACCCCGCTCCTCCGCTCTCTCCACTGGCTTCCAGTTGAAGCTCGCATCCGCTACAAGACCATGGTGCTCGCCTACGGAGCTGTGAGGGAGCGGCACCTCAGTACCTCCAGGCTCTGATCAGGCCCTACACCCAAACAAGGGCACTGCGTTCATCCACCTCTGGCCTGCTCGCCTCCCTACCACTGAGGAAGTACAGTTCCCGCTCAGCCCAGTCAAAACTGTTCGCTGCTCTGGCCCCCAATGGTGGAACAAACTCCCTCACGACGCCAGGACAGCGGAGTCAATCACCACCTTCCGGAGACACCTGAAACCCCACCTCTTCAAGGAATACCTAGGATAGGGTAAGTAAGGGTAAGTAATCCTTCTCACCCCCCTTCTCCCCAACAAGATTTAGATGCAAGTGGCTGTTCCACTGGTTGTCATAAGGTGTATGCACCAATTTGTAAGTCGCTCTGGATAAGAGCGTCTGCTAAATGACTTAAATGTAAATGTAAATGTAA
>NW_026288456.1:0-2974 GCF_023373465.1 Oncorhynchus keta
CACTGTGTTGAGGAACCTAGTGTCCAAGCCTCACTTATGATGTTGTCCATAGCAGCAAAAAACATCTGTGTTGAGGAACCCAGCGTGTCCAAGTCACTTATGATGTTGTCCATAGCAGTAAAAAACACTGTGTTGAGGAACCTAGTGTCCGAGTCACTTATGATGTTGTCCATAGCAGTAAAAAACACTGTGTTGAGGAACCTAGTGTCCAAGTCACTTATGATGTTGTCCATAGCAGTAAAAACACTGTGTTGAGGAACCTAGTGTCCAAGTCACTTATGATGTTGTCCATAGCAGTAAAAAACACTGTGTTGAGGAACCTAGTGTCCAAGTCACTTATGATGTTGTCCATAGCAGTAAAAACACTGTGTTGAGGAACCTAGTGTCCAAGTCACTTATGATGTTGTCCATAGCAGTAAAAACACTGTGTTGAGGAACCTAGTGTCCAAGTCACTTATGATGTTGTCCATAGCAGTAAAAACACTGTGTTGAGGAACCTAGTGTCCAAGTCACTTATGATGTTGTCCATAGCAGTAAAAACACTGTGTTCTGGAACCTAGTGTCCAAGTCACTTATGATGTTGTCCATAGCAGTAAAAAACACTGTGTTGAGGAACCTAGTGTCCAAGTCACTTATGATGTTGTCCATAGCAGTAAAAACACTGTGTTGAGGAACCTAGTGTCCAAGTCACTTATGATGTTGTCCATAGCAGTAAAAACACTGTGTTGAGGAACCTAGTGTCCAAGTCACTTATGATGTTGTCCATAGCAGTAAAAACACTGTGTTGAGGAACCTAGTGTCCAAGTCACTTATGATGTTGTCCATAGCAGTAAAAACACTGTGTTGAGGAACCTAGTGTCCAAGTCACTTATGATGTTGTCCATAGCAGTAAAAACACTGTGTTGAGGAACCTAGTGTCCAAGTCACTTATGATGTTGTCCATAGCAGTAAAAACACTGTGTTGAGGAACCTAGTGTCCAAGTCACTTATGATGTTGTTCATAGCAGTAAAAAACACTGTGTTGAGGAACCTAGTGTCCAAGTCACTTATGATGTTGTCCATAGCAGTAAAAACACTGTGTTGAGGAACCTAGTGTCCAAGTCACTTATGATGTTGTCCATAGCAGTAAAAACACTGTGTTGAGGAACCTAGTGTCCAAGTCACTTATGATGTTGTCCATAGCAGTAAAAACACTGTGTTGAGGAACCTAGTGTCCAAGTCACTTATGATGTTGTCCATAGCAGTAAAAACACTGTGTTGAGGAACCTAGTGTCCAAGTCACTTATGATGTTGTCCATAGCAGTAAAAACACTGTGTTGAGGAACCTAGTGTCCAAGTCACTTATGATGTTGTCCATAGCAGTAAAAACACTGTGTTCGAGGAACCTAGTGTCCAAGTCACTTATGATGTTGTCCATAGCAGTAAAAACACTGTGTTGAGGAACCTAGTGTCCAAGTCACTTATGATGTTGTCCATAGCAGTAAAAAACACTGTGTTGAGGAACCTAGTGTCCAAGTCACTTATGATGTTGTCCATAGCAGTAAAAACACTGTGTTCTGGAACCTAGTGTCCAAGTCACTTATGATGTTGTCCATAGCAGTAAAAACACTGTGTTGTGGAACCTAGTGTCCAAGTCACTTATGATGTTGTCCATAGCAGTAAAAACACTGTGTTGAGGAACCTAGTGTCCAAGTCACTTATGATGTTGTCCATAGCAGTAAAAACACTGTGTTGAGGAACCTAGTGTCCAAGTCACTTATGATGTTGTCCATAGCAGTAAAAACACTGTGTTGAGGAACCTAGTGTCCAAGTCACTTATGATGTTGTCCATAGCAGTAAAAACACTGTGTTGAGGAACCTAGTGTCCAAGTCACTTATGATGTTGTCCATAGCAGTAAAAACACTGTGTTGAGGAACCTAGTGTCCAAGTCACTTATGATGTTGTCCATAGCAGTAAAAAACACTGTGTTGAGGAACCTAGTGTCCAAGTCACTTATGATGTTGTCCATAGCAGTAAAAAACACTGTGTTGAGGAACCTAGTGTCCAAGTCACTTATGATGTTGTCCATAGCAGTAAAAAACACTGTGTTGAGGAACCTAGTGTCCAAGTCACTTATGATGTTGTCCATAGCAGTAAAAACACTGTGTTCTGGAACCTAGTGTCCAAGTCACTTATGATGTTGTCCATAGCAGTAAAAACACTGTGTTGAGGAACCTAGTGTCCAAGTCACTTATGATGTTGTCCATAGCAGTAAAAAACACTGTGTTCTGGAACCTAGTGTCCAAGTCACTTATGATGTTGTCCATAGCAGTAAAAACACTGTGTTGAGGAACCTAGTGTCCAAGTCACTTATGATGTTGTTCATAGCAGTAAAAAACACTGTGTTGAGGAACCTAGTGTCCAAGTCACTTATGATGTTGTCCATAGCAGTAAAAACACTGTGTTCTGGAACCCTAGTGTCCAAGTCACTTATGATGTTGTCCATAGCAGTAAAAACACTGTGTTGAGGAACCTAGTGTCCAAGTCACTTATGATGTTGTCCATAGCAGTAAAAACACTGTGTTGAGGAACCTAGTGTCCAAGTCACTTATGATGTTGTCCATAGCAGTAAAAACACTGTGTTGAGGAACCTAGTGTCCAAAGTCACTTATGATGTTGTCCATAGCAGTAAAACACTGTGTTGAGGAACCTAGTGTCCAAGTCACTTATGATGTTGTCCATAGCAGTAAAAACACTGTGTTGAGGAACCTAGTGTCCAAGTCACTTATGATGTTGTCCATAGCAGTAAAAACACTGTGTTGAGGAAACCTAGCGTCCAAGTCACTCTATGATGTTGTCCATAGCAGTAAAAACACTGTGTTGGAGGAACCTAGTGTCCAAGTCACTTATGATGTTGTCTCATAGCAGTAAAAACACTGTGTTGAGGAACCTAGTGTCCAAGTCAGTTGGTGATGTTGTCCATAGCAGTAAAAA